>NC_081169.1:10996436-11246509 GCF_012432095.1 Onychostoma macrolepis
CACCATTTTAACAATCTGGTTAAGCGTTGTCTACCCATAATCCCTCATCCCACATAATGCCACTCATACTCTCACATTACTAAGAATACAATCACATCATTATGACTCCGCCCCTCATCAATAAAGGCCTGCGGACGAAAACGTATTTTCATACAAACCAATCACAGCCCCTCTTTTAGCTTGACAATCGTTTGAAAATACTACAGAACATGAAGGTTAGTTTCTAACCAAAAATCTCACCAAGGCAGACAAATCAAACATTTTCCCCCCTTAATACTGTTAAAAGTGAAATGTGTAATTTCTGCGCCACTGAATGGAATGAATAGAACTGCAAAAATTACAAAAAGGTTTTCAAAACACTTTTACCAGCCCTTCCATCTGCCATTGGTCACACATACATACAGCTCCGCCTCCAAACTCTTGCTATTGGTTGAGCCAGTGTTGCTATGCTGGGCCACTCAAACAAACATAGCAATGTTTTGAAAACACCACAGAGCCACAGTGTTTTGGCTTCAGGAACTGAGAGGGAAAGAATCAACACATTCCATGTGTAATTATTGTGTGTAGTCGATATCGGCACATGCTAAATGTGTCTGTCATTTCATCTCGGGTTTAATTGCTTTGATTTTATTATCAAAACTCTCTAATAGTGCCCTCATCCAATAAAATCACACAGACTGTGCAAAATAGTCATAAGTACAAAAAAGAACAACAAGGGGTTGGCTGAACAGAGAAGTTGATATATCAAAATGTGAAATCAAGACTACTGAAGACGAAACATTTCTACAACTCTTTTAAAAAGAATCGAAAAGATTTACATATATGGCATCAGAGTTACCAATGGCGTAGTGCTCATTAAAACCATAAACTGGAAAATGATACAAAAATAGAAATAACCCAGTAACATGGATTAATATTCCACTGACAGCGTAGAAAAGGCTGTTTTCACATTTTGATGCATTACAGCACATGGAACATTTCACTTGAGTCTATAACATGGACTGATTCTGGAAAGACAGAGCACTTATCTATTTACAGCAAACGTCTCGCAACTTAAAGCTCAAGGACTCGGTGTAGAGAAAATGGCAGGCAGTCTTTTCAGTTAGGCCACGGATAAGAGGGGACTTTGGGTTCAAAACAGTCACCTCAGCACAATCGCACACACGCACACACATGCTGCCGTCCCCGTAACGCTCCTCTGGATTTAGCTTGACATTTTTTCTTCTTTTAAGCAGGCTGCAGTAGCAAGTCTCAGAACACAAAGCAGACTTACAGATAGTAAAGAGCTCATTCTACAAAAGAGGCGCACAATTTTCTTGTCACCAAAAAAGGAAAAATGCCCCTCCAAAGAGACCGGGAAAAAACAGAGTCTCCAAAGCTGGTCTACAGTTTGTCCAGGAAATCAAAATCGATGGCATCTGAAAACGTCAGAATGTCACAAACTCCTCCCCCTTTTTCAAAACACCCCGCCCACTAGCATTCTGCCGTTTACAGGTTCAAAGTTCCACGAGAGTTTTAAAGCGCACATACATACAGACGCAACTTCCCCAGAGAGGGTCACAAACACAAAAACATTATTGCAGATTAAGTGTGCTTTCTTCGATTTTTTGTCCTTAAATGATTTAAAAACGATACTTTTACAACATGCAAGCAAGTCATCATTAAAAAAAGAGAACAATCGAACATTTAACGCCCTGTTTTTAAAACAAGGACAGACGTTGCCCGATAAATATACACTCTTAGAAACACACCCTGGCTGAGAGGGAATTTTACGTTGGCTTGTTCAGAATAGGAAGAGAAGGTGGGGATCATGTTGGAAGTACAGAATAAATCAGCAGATTTTTGAAATCTACTTTTTTCTTTTCTTTTCTTTTTTTCACACAGAGCAAATTTGACTCTGGTTGATAGACATGCACCTCAGACCTTCCTAATAAAGGGATCTATATTTATGAAAACAGTTTGCAGCATTAAGACTTTCCTAGAAGTGACTGATATTCTAGAATTTTCCAGAATCAATACAAGTTACGTTGATTACCACAAAAAAAAAAAATCATTTCTACTGGTCCCTGTTTCTTTAAAAAAAAAAAAATGCAAGAACCAAGAGGCATATAATGGGAACAATTTTTGGAGAATTTAAAAGCACAAATGTAAAACTTACAATATTATAAAAACACGTACATCAATTTTTTAAAATGTGTGTTAAAACCTTTTATGGTTGTTTTAGGATGATGTTGTCATGGCAACAAAGATACAAAATTGGACATAACTTCACAGAAAAGGTCAGTAAGTGTTTTTCACACTGAAATCATGTTAACACGTACTGTTTGTGTCTTCTGGCTATACTTCATAAAAAGTATATTTTAATACAGTTTGGCCATTGTAAGTGCCTCACTACGTTTAAAAGTAGTCAAGTAATCCGTTTAAAAACAGATTGATGGCTCAATCATACTGAAAAGCCTTCATGTAAACAACTCCATCAATCTGAATGAAATTTCAATCGTATTGAAACGACATTAACACAGTGGCTTTCTCATACGCAGCAACTGGGCCTCACATATGTGCTGAATTTTTGTTTGGAATATACGTATACAATACACATGTAAACAAATGATGTGAATCGGATTGAAGCATTTATGGTTCATATAAACAGATCTTCCATAATCTGAAATCAAGTAGATTCATGACGAAATTTAGTGCTTGTGAACTGTAGAGGTCTGGGTGGGATGGATTGTTCAATCCTGCTCCCACAGAAATATGTTATATTTTGTCCTGTTAACACCTACAACTTAACGTTTTGTCCCACTCATGTCCGCAAAAGCCCGCAGTAAGAGGTCTACGCAGATTTTTTAGTCTCGTTCCAGTGTCATAGCCTATTGTTTTTTTCAATTCCCACACACACAGCGCTCTCAGATCTTAAGTGCCAGACTTGTGTGTGTTGTATGTTAACAACTTGTTGCAATTGTCGCAGCAGGCAATGGAATTTACTGTATACTGTCATAAAAAAGAAAAACATTGAAAATATCCAACCCTGCACCTGTAAATCGTTAATTTTTTGTTGTTCGTATTCCATAAAAACAAAACAAATTGATAAACTATACATTTCTTTCTCCCACTTTTCACGCACATCTATAAAAGCTTATTTTTGCCTCAAAATAAAAAATAAATGCGATTTTATTTAGAGTTTTGATTGCTATGAGCAGGTGTGGGTGGGACGATGCTTATATTTATGGAATCTTATTTCCACCACGGAATAAAAAAATGAAAACAGTAATTGCGACTTTATAACTCACAATTCAGACTTTTTTGAGTTAAGAATTGCGGGACAGATGTGAGTCAGAACTGTAAGACATGAACTCCGAATCGTGAGATATAAATTCGAAATTCTGAGAAAATAAAGACTGGGTTGTGAGATAAAAAGTCATAATTATATTTTTTTCTTTAATAAGATTGCATTGGGTCCTGCAGATCCCAACCTCTACCTCACTCTTACTACGGTTTTCCAATTTTTTTAAGAAAATAAGGGACCGGTATTGCGGTAATCAACATTATTCCACAAAAGGCTGTCGATTAACTTGTATCAAACCAGGAATATTCCTTTTAACGCAAACTATGTTAGTGATATATCACCTTTTTTAAAAATTTACTGTGATGTGTTGCAAGAACCAAAAGTTGTACCTTCAAGGGATATTAATTATTGAAGAATTCATTCATCTCTACAACAGAAGTCTAATTACAGCTAGAATAAGGCCAAATTGAATGACTAAACATGATCTCATTACGTGCTGGTGTCTGCTCCTGAAGAATATACCGCTAAGAATCAATGGCACGCTGATACCATCTCTCACCAGAGCTAAACCAACCGAAAGCTGCGGTGAGATCATGTGGCACTCGTCTCTTTTGCAGTTGGTGCGTCATGTAATGATGTCACAGAGACTCCTCCCACTGACACGCCCCCCTCAGACTCGTGCAAAATGTCTCCTCAGCGATAAACCGTTTGGCACTACTTGTCTAACCACCATAAGCTGGAGTCAAACAAGAAGAAGACCTCTCTGATCCATGAAGGAAAGAACTCTTTGGAGGGACTGTTGAGGAAAGGTCTGCTCGAGTCCCAACTGACATACAAAAATGTTAGTCGCACCCTACGTTTTCCTTGCAGTCACCATACAGGCAATGGGCAGATGAAACATGTTCTCTTCTGGTGGATGCTGGGGGAGTCTCTTTGGATCTGTGATGATGGGATAGAGTAGGATGAGACTGCTAGGGTGAAGTAGGGCACGGAGATTAGGTTAGTGTGATGTAGGCGGACGCTTTTTCCTTTAGCTGGCGCAGACACAGATGGCAACTCCAGCTCCCTGCAAAGGAAGAGCCACAAATGTTGTATAATATTGAGGCGTGTAATATTTGGCCAAAGTTAGAAATAGCAGTTCTCGTACACTGCAAAATGTATTATTTATAAGTATTTTGGTCTTTTTTCTTTTTGTTCTAAGAGAATTTATCTTGAATTTAGGTTGTTTTTCTTATCACATTATCAAATGCTGTTTTGTTGTTTTAAGCACAAACCTCTAAATGGGCTAGATTTATGCAACACACAAAAAATAAAAAATTATCAGAAAAATTATATATATATATATATTCAAAATATTAATTATTATAATTTTTTTCCTGTGTATATTATATTATATTATATTTAGGCAAAAGTTAGATTATTTTTTAATTATTGTTTATTAGTATTTTTGGTAACAATTTATGATAAGGTCCCATTAGGTGACATTAGTTAATGCACTGACTAACATTAAGTATCAATGAACAATACATTTGTTACAGTATTTAAAAATTGTATTCATTAATTGAAACACTAGATTAGCTAGATTTATGCTTAAAACAAACCAAAAACACACAAAATATTATATAACTTTATTTGTTAATGAAGTATTTATTCATTGATGTTAATTTATATTATATAAATATTGTATAAAACAATTATATATTCTACTCCGAGAATAATGTATTGGTAAATGTTGAAATTATCATGAACTAATCTATCTATCTATCTATCTATCTATCTATCTATCTATCTATCTATCTATCTATCTATCTAGCTAATTTCTTAATATTATATATGTATACTTATGTATGTGGGTGTGCATATATATATATATATATATATATATATATATATATATATATATATACGTATTTGTATATTTATAAAAATTTAGATGAAAATAATTATATACTTAAATATTTGTATGATATTTACTGTATATGAACATATATGAAAATAACTCCTAGGACTCTATATTATTTTATGCACTTTTACAAATACAAAAATAGTGATTAAGAATATGATTCTTTTTATTTTATTTCATTTTTAAACACATCAATTTTAAAACATAGCACATACCCTCTGGAGGCTCCGACATAGGGGGGCTTAGACAATACATGTGATACCCTCTGTCACAATCATCACAGAATAAAAGCTGATCCTGTAAAAATAATGCAAGTTGATCCTTGTATGCACATGTCCCCAAACACCAGCGCTGGGGCCCTGGATTAAACAGTTCAGAAGCACAACAAAGAGTGCACTGGAAAAGTAAGTTGCTTGGTTCAGTTGACTTACATCGTTCTCTGATGTTCCGCACAGGCTGCAGGATTTGCACTCGATGCACTGCCAGCGGTAGGTCCTCACCGCCGCCGTCATGTTGACCGTGAACTGCAGGCACGACGGATGACCTGCAAGAGCCCGAGAAGAAGGTAATATGTTGAGAAAATTAATAAATCCCATTTCCTAGCGGAGCTTACATGGATTTGGTCGCACCTGATCGGCCGCAGTCCGCACAGGAAATTAGATCTTCAGGACAGCCTGTTTTCTTCGAGCCTCCTAGACAGAAGTCACAGTAGCCGTTCGGGATGACAGAACCATCGGCTGCTTTTTTGGCTGCAAAGAGAAGAGAAAAGCGCACAAATTTAAATGATAAGTTAAAAATATGTTATTATTAAATGACATTAGTTATCACAGACTTACAATGAACATGTTTTACAGCATTATTATTCTAGGTGTATGGTAATTGACAAATATAATACTGTTCATCTGTAATTAACGATTGTTGAAGCATTAGCTTACTGTACCATTCAAAAGTTTGGGGTCTGTAAGATTTTTAATTGAATTGAATTGAATTTAATTTAATTTGAAGAAATTAATACTTTTATTCAGCAAGAATGCATTCAACTGATCAAAAGTCATAGTAAAGACATTAATTATGTTGCAAAATGTTATGTCAAATAAATGCTGTTCTTTTGAAATTTCTATTTATCAAAAAATGCAGAAAAATTGTAATTGTAAAAGTAAATAATATTTATATATAATAATATTTCACAATATTACTGTTTTATTGTAGTTTTGATCAAATAAATGCAGTCTTTGTAAGCCTAAGAGTTTTTTTTTTAATACTGACTGCAAACTTTTAAACAGAAGTGTAGAATAATTAAAATATTTTACATTGTTAGTTAATTCATTAGCTAATGTTAATCATTTGAACCTTATTGTCAAGTGTTACAAGAAAAAAAAAAGAAAGACATAATGAATATAATGATTATTTTTAAGAAGAAGAAGAAAATGATGTTAGATGTTAGAAGTTAAGATGCTGAGAATAGTTGCTATGCAGTTGCAAGGTTTTCTGTGTAATTTAGTATATACTTTTTGCCCATTTTATTATTCGCCAGAAGAAAATCACGTCTGATAACTCAACAAATAAATATCATTCAAGTAGCATTGACCTTAATGTACAATGCAACATTGTAACACTGAGAGCTTTCTTCAAATCCCACCCCTAAATATCAGCAATACTGCGAGCTGCACTAACTAGAGCTGGATTGTGTAGTGTGTTTCTGTCCATATGTTTCCTATCACAGTGGTATATGGGCCTGCTGAAGCCTGCAGTCAGAGCGAAGGGAGGGGGACAGGCTCTCCACTGGGAGAACTGGAGGTCTGTTAAATATTGTCACAGGAAGAGAGGAAACTGCTGTGGAGACAAACAAATACACAGCAGGAGACTGGTGTATATAATTAACAAGAAAGACAAGGACAGCTCTGTGCGGCGCTCAGATCACATTGAATTCATGGCTGAACGGGTCTGGCTTTCAGCCGGTTGAATTTAGTGCGACTGGTTTTAGTTGCGTATATATAGTAGAAATAAGCATATATGGCAGTGAAAAACACAACACACACACACAGTGATCATGAGCGGGTGATTTGAAGAGCTCTGGCCCTCTCCAGCGAGGTCATTAATCCACTCCATCCTCTAGAGATCCTATCAGTGGGGGAGGGAGCATATGTGTGTGTGAGAGAGAGAGAGAACGGGGGAATCTGGGCTGTTTTCTTCCCTAATCTCTAGAGAGAAGAGAGAGAAAGGACCAGGATAAGATAAGAGACAGTAGAAGTATTAAAAAACCCAGTGCAGATGAAAAAGTGTTCGCTGTCTAAACCTCTGTGTGAAATCATACGCAAATAACTCCACAGATTTCGCATGCAAAGTTGAGCGGGGCAAGAACTGGACCGAAGCGGTTTCTAAATCAAGATGGCATTAGGACGTGTGTGAGAGGCTGCATTGTGTTGTGTGGATATCAGCAGCAGCATTAGAGATGAGTACACTGTGTGCTCGGGAGCTGTCCAGGGTGCTTAAAGCCAAACGCTCCACGTTTCAGCTCAGGTCAGGTCTCTGCGCAGTTTGAATAGTGGGCGAAAGAAAGCTTTGACTGTCTGCAGTCCACTGTTTCACTGTTATGCAGTTATTACCGTATCAGAAATTCTCACTAATGCATGGGGGAATTCAAAATAGTGCAAAAAAACATATACAATCCAAAATACATTCATTTTATCTGTTGTTTCTAATTTTACA
Organism: Onychostoma macrolepis; assembly: GCF_012432095.1. NCBI lineage: Eukaryota > Metazoa > Chordata > Actinopteri > Cypriniformes > Cyprinidae > Onychostoma > Onychostoma macrolepis. The sequence continues at coordinate 11,004,335 of NC_081169.1, forward strand.
AATAAATCTTTGTATTTGCAATCAGCTTTGCAAAATACATGTAAATGCATTTGTAGGGCGAATCAAATAAACACCTACAAAACTGGCAAAATCTTGTTTCAGATTTACTTTTGGAAGCATTTATAAATTCATAAATTCAACTATTATTATTATTATTATTATAACAATTCTAATGAACTGTGTCACAAACAAGCCCTGGTCACTTGTCTTTATGTTTTATGAAGATAATAATATGTTAATATATGGCCTGTATAATAATAATGATATTATTATTATTAAACTCATATATAAACAATTCAAATAAACTGTGTCACAAACAAGCCCTGGTTGCTTGACTCTATGTTTTATGATGATGATGATAATACTTATTATTATTATTATTATTATTATTATTATTAAATATCGGTTTTGTTGTTGTTAAAACATATGGACAAGGTAAAAAGAGTTTTTTGTGGCACATTTTTAAATTGTTTATATAATAATAGCTATTCTTCTTCTTATTATTATTATTATTATTATTGTTGTTGTTGTTGTTGGTTTGTTGTTTTAAAACATATACTACTACTACTAATAATAACATTAATAATAATAATAATAATAATAATAATTATTATTATTATTATAGTAATAAAAAGTAAACAGCAACAATAATAGTTATCATCATCCTCCTCCTCTTAGTCTTAACCTCCTCAAATAAACAGTGTCACAAACTAATTTCTTCATTGAAAACAAATCAGAGTTGTTGGTCTTTAAAGAAGGACTGTCAGTCTGTCTGCATCTTAGGAACACATTAAAATCCCTTAGACTTTTGGATCATGCAAATTTGTATTTGCAGCCAGTTCTTTAAAATGGCTGAAAAAGCACCCGTCTCATGAATAATACTGAGAGGTACTGCTAATATGCATGTGTTCAAATCTAGTGTAAATCTAGCACATCTACGACACTTGAGCACAGTGCTTCAAGAGCCTTTAAAGAAAATCTCTTTCTACAGTTGCTATTTCCCTGAGAGCTGATCTGAAATCAAGACAGCCAATCAGACTGGAGCTTGCTGTTTTTGTGTGTATCCAGATGGTCAGTCGATGGTTCATTGGCCTGAAGCTGAGACTAGCATACAGCGAGCAACCAGTTCACACTTGCCATGCCACTCACTTTAATAATCAGTGGGTAAAAATAGTAAAAGCTAGTTTAAATAGAGAACAAGAGGTTGGGATGCAAATTATAAGGATAATTACTGAAAGCTGGGCAGTTCACCGAAAATAAGGAACCAAAGACTCAAAGGTTAGCTTCACATTCACACTGCATAATTAGAGCATAAAAACTGGTGAAGGAGTGAACTGCACTCCAGAAAGCAGCGCTACAATCTGTTCTACACAAATATTGGCTGCAGAATATGACATGAGGGTGAATAAATAATGACTGAATTTTCATTTTGGGGTAAACTATTCCTTTTTGTAAAGAAAATTACAAAAGGAGGAATCTGACAGCATTGTTTAATATTGCTAAGATGCTATTATAGTTTTTACTAATATTTTGAATTAGTTTTCATTTTCATCCAAACTTATATTTCATTTAATACTGATATAATAATAATAATAACTATTATTCCAGTTCATGTTAAATTGTATTTCTAACCCTGATTGACAATACTGTGGCAAAGATTATTCTATGAAAAGTTATGAAAAACATGCAAGTATCGACTAATATAGAATGTAAAAAGTGGTAACCTGTGAATATTCCTTTTTTTTTTAAACAAAAACCTGATTTAACCCATTAAAATTAGTTTTCAGCTAGGTTTTATTTTCTTCAGTGATGTTAAATAATATTTGTGGCTTGAATAAAACCCCTTATTTTAGACATTACAATTTGTATGTGCATTTTGATTTCTTATTGTTTTTAAAAGGAGAATTAAAAAGTTATGAGAAGAAATCTATTATTTTGTCTTTTTTGCCCGTCTCAAAGACGGCTGTGCTCACAAGTCCCTGAGGAGCGCACGCATACACAAACACACATCTCCATCTGAACACACTCTCCTGCTCTCTCACATGTACTAAACACAAACAACATGTATGTATAAAATAAAGGCTTGAATAAAAGATCTGAAAGAGCAGAGAGTGAATCAGCAGTTTCTGGCATGAGCGCAGGGCTGCCCCGTAGCCTGCCTGACTCTAGCAAAAGCCTATCAATGATTAAAAGCCTGCAGTTGTGTTTAAGGTGTAGTGTTCGGATGTCAGCCACAGGCAATCAATCCTGCTTTCTCGAACATGTGCGCACACATACACACACACACACACACACACACACACATTCACACAAAAAAGAGATGGGAGGAGAGAGAGAAGCAGACAGATGCTCTGTTCCAAAATCTAGTGAGCTGCCTCCATAGGCGGCATGTTAAGGCATCATAAGGCGTGATCCCCACACAAAGCCTGTTCCAAAAGGTAGGAAGCTTAATGATGCCCTCTAAGATACCTCATACCTCATTTCAGCCACATGTTTCCTTTGTGGAAAAGGAAGACAAAATTACTTAGACAAAATTCACTCATTTAGAACGTCAAAAAAACCTTGTGTAATTATTATGCAGTATAATATATATATACATATATATATATATATATATATATATATAGATAGATTAGTTATTATGCAGTATAATATAGATAGATAGATAGATAGATAGATAGATAGATAGATAGATAGATAGATAGATAGATAGATAGATAGATAGATAGATAGATAGATAGATAGATAGATCAATATACAATTAACTACATTTAATCAAAATAATTTACCATACGTACGACCACTAAAGTTACTGATGTCTATTGTGATATCTACAATAAAAAAAATAGATCTCAAGAGATGATTGATCTAAAATAAATTTAATTCCATATAAAACTTTTTATGTACAAATATTTAATTCAATAATAATTATTTTATATTTAAATATACTTAGAATTATCATTGTTGTTATTAATATAATAATTATACATTGTATTTATATATAGGAATTTAAATTTGGTTCAATATGAAAGTTATATTTCAATAACACCTTATTATTTACATATACTTTATAATATGCTTTATAATAATAATAATGCAATACATGTTATTTATTGTTAATATAATATATAATTAACATATATATATATATATATATATATATATATATATATATATATATATATATGATAATTATTAAACAGTGAATTTATATGTGTGCTTGTTTGTTTATTCATTCATTCATTCATTTATTTAGGTGATAAAAATTAAGATGATAAATTCTATATGAAACTTATATTTTTAATTCAATAATAATAATAATAACAATAATAATACTTTGTGCTTGTAAATATTCTTTTATTACTATTTTTGCTATTATTATTATTATATTATTATTACCTTTTTAAATTTTTAATTTTACATTGTATTTATAGGAATTAAAAATTATAATAAAATAAAATAATAATTATAATTCATTCATTCAGAAACAATAACACATTATTTACATATACTTTATAATAATAATAATAATAATAATAATAATAGACTATTTTTATTAATAGTCTGTTAAATAACTTTTAATTAAGGCATTATAAGATGCCTATATGAAGTCTTGTTTCATTAGCTTAGTATCATGCTAACGCCAAACTCTATTGAAGTTGTGTCAAGTCTCCCATGCAGAGCTGCTGCCTATGAAGAGTTTTCCAAATCAGTCACTTTTGAGTTTCCATGACAGTTAGGAAGCTGCTTTTCTAGAAGACATCTGTCTATGCACACAGCAGACAGCGAGGCAGCACACTAGGTATTGGAACAAAGCCCTATATTAACACAAAAAAGAAGATGTGAAGAACAGAGAGATGAGTCAAGCCAAAAGAAAAACATCGATAGATAGTTTTGGAGACAGACGCAGGAGTTTCTTTGCCATGCCTTCCTACCTCCCTAAATCTTTCCCAATGCAGCATTTGGCCAATTACGAGGAGAATGCAGGCAGAACAGCACACTTCACAGCTTTCAAGTGTGTCTGCAGCCCCATGGGAATACAAAGACAGAGATAGGAAGAGGAATCCTCAAATACCTCCCTCCCTTATCATTTCTCGCTCTCTCCGCACCCCTCACTTCTCCAAATGATCCTATAGTGACACCATTCTATTTTAGCAAGATCACACATCTCTAATTAGGACACAATTGGCTGGGAGAGAAAGCAGCTCAAAGCAACAGCTCCACAGAAAGTTCTCACAAGCACCTGTTGGTCACACATCCCAAAACACTTGAGGCAATCAAACTAGAATCACGCAAAAGCATTTTAGCAGCATCTCTCACACTAATAAAGATGATTCCACATGCCTGATCTGACGTGTACTTCGCTGTTACTGTGAAATAAGGGTTAGATTAAAGCTTAAGGAGAAAGACAGATGCAATTTTAGGAAGTCAAGCAGTGCATGAGTCACTGATGGAGCGCAATATCATTCTGCACCATTTTTGATTTGTCCTTCAGTTTCTAACAAAATATATGTACATAAAAACATAAACATGTCAAAAGAAAAGCATTTATTTTGAATTTCACATCTTTTGTCACATTAGAAATGTGTTTACTGTCACTTTTGATCAGTTGAATGAATCTTTGCAACTTCTGCATGGTAGTGTTCACATAAAAATATTAAGCAGTATAAACTGATTTTAATATTGATAATTATAATAAATGTTTATTGAGGAAAAAAACATCTTGCAGTGATTTCTTGCTTCTTGCAGTGATTCAGCTTGCATGAGAATAAATTACATTCTAAAATATATTAAAATAGAAGTTATTTTAAATTGTAATATTTTAAAATAGTACAATAGTTCTTTCTGGTTCTCAAATCTGATTGGCTGAGAGCCTGAGAGCATGCGATATTCTAGTGATAACAGAACTCCAACTGTTTAACTGTTTGTATCGCTCCACTTGCAGTATTTCTCACAGTGAGTGTCATGACGGTCGTCAAAAATCCAATATAATTTTATAAATAATACTGTTTTTGTGTCATGGAATGTATTTTTAAGAGTTTTATTGGCGAGAATGTAATTTTTTTAGACTTCAAATATGCGGTTTGTTAATTAACATCTATTTGAACATTTGCTTCAATGTTTTTGAAGATGTGAGCTCCAGAGCATCACCGGCCGTTCAGCACTCATAAATACACCAAGAGCGCATCACCTTGGCCAGATCTTCTGGAATTGGCCGCTGGCTCTGATGTCTCTATAGTGCTTAAACATGAGATATAATTTGTTTTGGGTAAATCTAATGGGTAGTCTTTGGTCTCATTAATCTATAATTTGTTCCAGAGCAAATCGTTTTGGCTGAGGGCAAAATTTCGTCACATTATATTTTATATCACTTTAATGCTGTATATCAGAGCGCTGCCTTTGTACTTTTGACTGAATTGTCTAGCAATTTTTATGATGACTGTTGTTTATTAAATATTATTTTTCAATAAATAATATTTTATATAAATAATAGTAGTATTTAAAGGTGCTGTATGTAGGATTTTGACTCTACTAAAGCATAAAAATACCATAATATGTTTGCAGATATTTAAGAAACATGCTAAGTTAACGTACTTGTTTATCTGAAAAACAATGCTACAGTCAGTTATTCTCCTTTGAAAATGTGCATTCCGGCCCGGAATGTCTGTGTTTGTTATGGTTTGTGAAACCCGCCCACTGCCAGTTTACCCAATTGTATTTTGGCATCCCGGGTTGCCAGTTGGCGTAAAACACAACGTATTTAATTTCATTCATCGGCATGTGCTCTCGTTCCTGTTGGTGTCGTTAATCTGGCAACCTGCTTGTGCGTCAAGTCTGAGGAGGAGGGGCCGGGTGAAAAAAAACGTCTCCAATATTTCGAATTTGGACTGCAATACCTATTTCAACCACTGGGTGTCAATCCTACATACAGCACCTTTAATAATAGTATTTAGTATTGAGAAACTGTGTGAGGTTCGTGATGGTGATTTTAGTTACATTGTTCCGCCATTAGATGGTGACAAGAGACTTTTATTATGAGTGAGAATTTTTTATTGAAAGAGAAGAGAGGTTATAAACAAGGAAGTTATTTTTACTTTTATAAACAAGGAAGTTATTTTTACTAAACAGCAGCTTATAAGATGCAGCCAACAAATGCACTGAGCAGTGCTGTCATCTGAAATCACCCTTGAAAGATAGTTTGACAAAGATATTGCTTTTCTCAGCGGACATACAAATTAATGTTTTATTGTGAATATGAGATTGATCTGAAGAATGAATGCTGTATCAGATGCAGGTAATCACACTTGCTCAGTCAATACAATAAGCTTTTAATGAAGTAACTCAACGTTCCTTCGTTACTAGTTTTGACGTGACGTTTTCTATTTATTAGCAATGGCTTGGGCTCAGCTGTTAAACTGTCAAACTGGGATCTGAATCCATGGCGGAAGGAAGTAGTTCTGAATAAAAAGAGGGTTTTTAAATACATTCCGTTGTTGTCTCTTATTTTTATGTACACACTTGTGCCGTCAAACTGTTGTATAAATGCAATATCACACTCATAGCCATGCAAGATGGCTGTATATCAGCACACTGTGATTACCTACAGCCAAATCACAGCCATGCTGATATACAGCCATATCACACTGCTACTCGTGTGATACTGCTCATATATCATATGCTAAATTATTTTCTGTTGTAACGACAGTCATATTTACCCAAAATACTCCTTTATCATGTGCCTTATACTGCGGAAAACCTTACACAATAGCGTATCCTGAACCAAACTAGCTTTAAAATAGGACATAAGAGGCACCTCATTAAGTTTTGCTGCAGTGTGGATGGATTTTACACAAACAAATGACACATTCCACATACAAACCCCCTCCCGAGCTCAGCTTTATTACTGCTGCATCTTTGCCTAATCAGTTTTTGAGGTTGCCCGCATGCTGCACCCCACTTCTTGACCATGACAAATGGGGCGGACTTCTGCTTTTAATAACCCCCTTCATCACACTACCACAGACACAGACACACACATACACATGTCCATGTATGCATACACATAAACAAACAGCATTTGTATAATTTGGTTAGGAATACAACCAGACAAGTATCAATCATAAACTCAATATATTGGCCAGAACAATTCATTTGTTGATATTTGGCCATTTTGAGATTATTACCATCAAATGACATAAAATGAGTTTTGTTGGTATAAATGAATGTATTCAGCTGATGTTAAATAATATTTTTGACTTCAATAAAATCATTTAATTTAGATGTTACCACTGTTAGTTTACTATGTTTTTCTGTAACCAATGTGTACAATATTTTAGGAATTGAAATAATTATTAATATAATATAATATAATATAATATAATATAATATAATATAATATAATATAATATAATATAATATAATATAATATAATATAATATATAATATAATATTGGTTTGATCAAAATATTGTGAAATATTATCACAATTTAAAGTAACTGTTTTCTATCTGTATTTCAGCACAAAATGCATAAATAGAAGGCATTTTAGTGTTGTATAGGCCTCAATTGTTTGTCCAGTCAGTGGCTGAGTTGCATAACAGACCTTAAACAGAATGACATTGTGAAAGGAGAGGAGGATCAGCTTTTGGTGCATAATAAAACCTGATCTATGGTTGCGGTGCAGTCAGTCTGACGTGCACACACACACACAATCCAATGCTGTGAGAACCATGGTGACACAGAGCTCTAGTATGGAGTATGGAGCAGCAGATACACACAGAGTATCCTGCAGCCCAAAACACTGAATTAATGCCACGATCACACCATTCTTTGAATGTGTTCACAAAAGCAAAACTACTTTCCAGCACAAAAAGGAATAGAATAACACAAACAACACACACCAGCACCAGCATAATGAACCTTCACACCGTAATCCTTCACACAAGACAACATTCTCAGAAATTTACTGTGTATGCAAGCGGGAAAAACACACTCCAGTGAGACTTTTCCACTCTCCAACTTTCAGAGAACAGATGAAAACTATAAACATTTGAAAATCAATATTTCCACTGCACAACTCAGGGATTGTGAATCCAGTACAACCTCATGCAATATATATTATACTTATGATAGTCCATGATACCCCTGATGCTGAATGATTTTTGTACTCTCTGTCCCTATATACAGTATCTCATAGAAGTGAGTATACCCCTCACATTTTTGTAAATATTTTATTATATCTTTTCATGTGACAACACTGAAGAAATGACACTTTGCTACAATGTAAAGTAGTGAGTGTACAGCTTGTATAACAGTGTAAATTTGCTGTCCCCTCAAAATAACTCAACACAGCCATTAATGTCTAAACCGCTGGCCACAAAAGTGAGTACACCCCTAAGTGAAAATGTCCAAATTGGGCCCAATATTTTGTCAATATTTTGTGTGGCCACCATTATTTTCCAGCACTGCCTTAACCCTCTTGGGCATGGAGTTCACCAGAGCTTTACAGGTTGCCACTGGAGTCCTCTTCCACTCCTTCATGACGACATCACGGAGCTGGTGGATGTTAGAGACCTTGCACTCCTCCACCTTCCGTTTGAGGATGTTCCACAGATGCTCAATAGGGTTTAGGTCTGGAGACATGCTTGGCCAGTCCATCACCTTTACCCTCAGCTTATTTAGCAAGGCAGTGGTTGTCTTGGAGGTGTGTTTGGGATCGTTATCATGTTGGAATACTGCCCTGCGGCCCAGGCTCCAAAGGGAGGGGATCATGCTCTGCTTCAGTATGTCACAGTTCATGTTGGCATTCATGGTTCCCTCAATGAACTGTAGCTCCCCAGTGCCGGCAGCACTCATGCAGCCCCAGACCATGACACTCCCACCACCATGTTTGACTGTAGGCAAGACACACTTGTCTTTGTACTCCTCACCTGGTTTCCACCACACATGCTTGACACCATCTGAACCAAGTTTATCTTGGTCTTATCTGACCACAGGACATAGTTCAGTCTTCAGCAAACTGTTTGCGGGCTTTCTTGTGCATCATCTTTAGAAGAGGCTTCCTTCTGGGACAACAGCCATGCAGACCAATTTGATGCAGTGTGCGGCGTATGGTCTGAGCACTGACAGGCTGACCCCCCACCCCTTCAACCTCTGCAGCAATGCTGGCAGCACTCATACGTCTATTTCCCAAACACAACATCTGAATATGACGCTGAGCACGTGCACTCAACTTCTTTGGTCGACCATGGCGAGGCCTGTTCTGAGTGGAACCTGTCCTGTTAAACCGCTGTATGGTCTTGCAGCTCAGTTTCAGAATTTTGGCAATCTTCTTATAGCCTACGCCATCTTTATGTAGAGCAACAATTCTTTTTTTCAGATCCTCAGAGAGTTCTTTGCCATGAGGTGCCATGTTGAACTTCCAGTGACCAGTATGAGAGAGTGAGAGTGATAACACCAAATTTAACACACCTGCTCACCATTCACACATGAGACCTTGTAACACTAACGAGTCACATGACACCAGGGAGAGAAAATGGCTAACTGGGCCCAATTTGGACATTTTCACTTAGGGGTGTACTCACTTTTGTGGCCAGCGGTTTAGACATTAATGACTGTGTGTTGAGTTATTTTGAGGGGACAGCAAATTTACACTGTTATACAAGCTGCACACTCACTACTTTACATTGTAGCAAAGTGTAATTTTTTCAGTGTTGTCACATGAAAAGTTATAATAAAATATTTACAAAAATGTGAGGGGTGTACTCACTTCTGTGAGATACTGTATATATTATACATGTCCTTAGATAAATGTATGTTTATAAAGAATGCGAATGAGAGGTCAGGGGTGCAATAAGTTGTTTTTAGGGAGCATATGCAGAATTTGATTCTGTGCCTCCCATCTGGTTAAACTGAGGATATTGCAGTGCTATAATAACAAATGCTATGTATATGCGCATGTCATTTGCAAGGTTAGGTCAATTACTAGAAGTAAAAGCATGCATAAAATATTTCCCAGTGCACAATAGAAAATATCATGTTTTTTATTATATTTTAAAAATAATAAAATGAAATGAAAAAAATATATATAAAATGAAGATAATAATGTATGTGGTAATAATAATTTTTTTAATACTATGAATAATAATATATGTATTTAGGTGTACACCTTGTATACTGTATACATAGTGTGTGCAAGTGAGATACCCTTATAAAATACTTTATATAGTTTATATACATATATATATAAACTGTTAAATTGCTAAAAAAAAAAATGTTTAAATCATTCATTCATTAAAAGTGAAGTGATTAACTCAATAGAAGATGTAATTTTTTTTTAGTTTCTGGTACTAAACTTTTTATCTGAGCATTTTACATGTACATGTGAGAAAGAAAGTGAAGAAAAGAAAGAGCAAAGAAAATGAGAGAAAGGATGGCGTGGTGAGAGTCTAAATTATCCTAAGGAGGCAGTCTAGCCAAACAGCCCTCGGCCCTCTTCTTAATACAGAATAGCAAATGAGGCAGAACGCAGTATAACTCAACACTACTGTCTGCCCTCATATACATGCCAAATCATAAAGAGAATTCAGCAAGTCTCTCTCTTTCTCTTTCTTTCCATCTCTCTCTCACTCTCTGATTTAATGAACCTCCCTCCCCTCCATCCTCAAACCTAGAGAAACTCCAAACTCCACTGCCTCTCTCTCTCCCTCCCTGCTCTCGATGTACATATAACAACCTATTCTTTAAAGCGGGAGTCTGGCTGGCCAGTCTCCATGGCAACACCATCGCTAGGCAACGGCCACTGCTCTTCCTGCTTTGTTGCGGAGCAGACAGAAGTGCAGCTGTGGCAGGTACGGCCGAGGCCTAGCAGAGCGTGGAGTGCAGACAGGTAAACTCACACAGACAAGTATACTTTTGAGTCTAGTGTATAATTATACTTTTCTTGAGTCATTTTTATGTAATGCATTACCAAAGTCTTCATAATGCATCATAATGCACATAATACAGCATTACAGGTTTTCACAAGCAACTGTAAAGGCTGTTTTAATACATTAAAATAGTTGCCTCTTCCAATTTAAAGATTATAATGCATAAAACTAATTATGTTTTTAATTTATAATGCTCTTGAATGTACAAAATTGCTGTTTTCTGAATGCATGCTCTTTGTTTTATTGTTAAATATTTTATTTATTTTTGTCTTTATTCAAAATGGAGTAATGTTCTTCTTTCCTTTCTGCTAATGTTACTTTATCTGTGGATTATTAATGTTAACCAAAGGCCAAATAAATACATGAAATTATAATGTATTATAACTGAGGGTATTATACAATATATATATATATATATATATATATATATATATATATATATATATATATATATATATAATTATGTTTTCTAATGCATGTTTTATTATGCATTAACATATCTATCTATCTATCTATCTATCTATCTATCTATCTATCTATCTATCTATCTATCTATCTATCTATCTATCTATCTATCTTACCTATCTCTCTCTCTCTCTCTCTATTTATATATATATATATATATATATATATATATATACTGTATATATAAATTTAAGTTGAAACAAAAGAAAATTATTTAAAACAAAAACTGAAAAAGAAATGAAACAAATGGTAATATTACAAATGAAACAATAACAATAAAAATGACAAAATTACTAAAAATAAAAATTTAATAATGAAAATACAATATAAATGAAAGTAATAATAATGTTTATATATAATAGTATAACCAATATAGGAAAAATATTCCCACTCACTCTTTACAATCTCGACCTATGTATACAGACTTGATATAAAACATTTATATAGTATATAAACATATGTAAAAAGATTTATATAAACATATATAAACAGATTTATATACAAACATATGCATAGACTTGATTTTAAAATGTGTTTAATTATCTAGTATTGTTTAAAGGCTCTTTGAGGCATAATGCTATTAATTATTGCTTTGTTTTAACCAGGATAGCATGATTTTTGCCATCCGTTTATTGCAACTGACTGTTGTGCTGCTGCTGATAAGTTCAGCCTCCTCTCATTCCCAGGTGTGCTGATATGCCATTATTATTTGTGCCGTGATTCAGCCTCACAATCACGATTCCTCTCGTACAAACAGCATGAGGGAATTCATCTGAAGCAGGGAGTCATTCTGAGCTTTCAGAGCAGTTTGCTTACCAGCCATAATCACCGCAATTGTTCATAAAAAAAGAGTATGTGATTACTCAGATGCTTGTGTATGTGTTACATGTAGAGGAGAAAAATAAAAGCAGGGAGTGGGGAAGAGGGGGAAAAAAATAAAAATTTAGGAATGAATGCAGAAAGTAAACAAACAGACAGTCAGAAAGAAAGACAGATCAAATCTGACCTTCAACGCAATGAAAAACATCAATCCCCCCACCACCATACAAAAAAAAAAAAACCCTGCTACCCTTTCAACTGTCCTCCTGCTGATCGCGTGTCTTCATAAATCTCTGAATCTCAATGTACACTCTAACTAGTTTGTCTAATTTATTCATAAACATTTTCACCACATCTCAAATGATGTATTTTGTTTAATAATGGTGATGGAAATATCATTTTAAACATTTCTTGAATTAAATGTACCAATCTTTTTGTCTCACAAAAGTAGCTAAAAATAAATCTGAAACTACTAAAAAATGTTTGTTAAATAAATAAAATAAAATCAATATTACATAAAACTTTAACATTAGATAAAATGTGTTAAAATATAAGTTTAAGTAGAAGCACTAAAAAGGAAATAAGTAAAAACTAAAACTGGACTAAAATGGAAATAAAAAATAATTAGAATAATAAGAAAAAAGAAAAGAAAAAAGTAATGAAAATAAAATGACTAAAAATGAAAAGACTATTTTAAAATTTTAATAAAAGCAATATTATTACATATATAACACTGATGTAAAATAAATGTAAAAATCTGTACCTGTAGTTGATGAAACACACACTAAGCATTTCTGTGTTGTGTCAATTAACAGTATAATCTTGGATAATATTTGCTGTACTTTCATTTTAATTTTACACAGTATTACTTGTATAATTTATTCAAATTAAATGACAGTTGTATACTGTGGAGTTGTATACAGAGGTGCTGTAAAATTACACTGATCATCTTCTAAATCTACAGAACAACTGTTATGCTGAGATGTCCACAGTACTGTGCTGGCTTTAGCTTCCCAGCATGCACTAGGGCATAAATAAATGATGTTGTTGAATTTTTAACTATTTGTTGGGCAATTCGGCTGTTGCTGTCATTGTATTCACATTAGCTTACTTGTTTTGTAATGTTCAGGGTTTATTTTGATTGTCACCATGTGCAACAGTATTTCTCAAAACTCATTATTTCCCTTTCTGTTCATACAAGATTATGTTATTTCTGTACTTTAACATTCCATATTGTCAAATATAATATAAACTGCGAGAGTTAAGAGCTAATAATAATGTCTGGCTTCTTGTCTCTATGTAAAACAATTATACTGGATGGGAGAAAATTAATTAAAAGTTAAGAACTTCTCGGCTAAAGGGAATGTTAATTATCATAATGAAAAATAACACAACTATTTATACTATTATCTCACAATGCACCGTAGTTATCTTTTTTCCACAGCATTTTGTCATGTTAGGATAGAAAATGGCACTGATTTTACTTTAAAATTCAGAAAATTATGGTTCAATCTTTGTAAAATCCTGATGTTTTTTAAGAGAGTGGGTGCAGAGAGTGTGTATGTGTGTGTGTGTGCGAACATGTGGGGGAGGATTTTAACTAGAACTCCCAAATCCAATTTTCAGGTGCACATCTAGAGGGTCGACCTCAAATGCAAACAGCAATCCCCCCGCCATCTAGCCCTCTACCCTTTTCCCTTCACATTGACACCAGACAGCACCCCTCCCCCCAAACCCTGCTGGACAGCCCCCAAAACCCCCTCCGTCACACCAGCAGCACCACAACACTATATGAAAAAGAATATGAGCAGGCATGAATTTTAATGCAGTCGCTCATCTCAGCCAAGCAGCCTCACTTCTGCAGTGGAAATAAATAAAGAGGGGGAAAAATACAGAGAACTGATAGATGAATCTTAAATCAAAAGGAGATAGAGTGAAAAGCATAGGCAGAAAGACAAGGGTGATGGGGAAAAAGAGAGAAAGCGAGAAAGGGATGGCAAAGGAGTAGAAAGGAGAAAGACGGAGAGCGAGAATGAGAGGTGAAATCTCATCTCTTGGCTGAATAATCTGTCATTCATCAAACCGATAGAACAGAGAGGTAGAACAGCCGTAAAACCAAATAAAGGCAGAAGATGGGAATTTCGGATTTGGTCTGGCTCCAATTCTCCATCTTGAGTTGGATGGCTCTAGCTATCATGCCTACATCTACATCTTTCTCTTTTGGTCTAAATATTGCATGAATAATGCATGGGCCTAGGTTTCATTAAAACCTCTCTTATTAATAATATTGCTTGTGGTGGAGTAGAGGCATACAGGATGTGTGTGTGTGTGTGTGTGTGTGTGTAATGAGAAAACGTACCATCCTGCAAAATCCTGCAAAATTTAACCAATAATATTCAGCGCTAACCAGCTTTGGAATCAAAAAGCCAGTGGCGGTAAGAGGTAAACAGAGCGATGGGCAGGCCATTTCAGCCAAGCACTCAGCCAGATAACTCTGGGAGGCAAATGGCCATGATTTCACAAGGACACTGCAACGAGGTCACTGTTACCTCGTCTTTGACAGGAAAAAAGGATATAGACTAAACACAACAAAGCCATAAACAAGAAGTGGAAGATCTCGATACTGATACATGACTTCAGCATGATACAGTGTGCACTGCAATGCAAAAGAAAAGCATTTTCCTAATCAGTATTTTTGTCTTTTTGTACCAGTAAAAATATCAAAACTAAAAATTCATGAAAGAAGATCAGTTTTACTTAAAGCGGCAAAACTGTGTAAGACTTATTTTCAGGTGCATCTCAAAGAATTAGAATATCGTGAAAAAGTTCATTTTTTATTGTAACATTTCAAAAAGTGAAACTTTCATATATTCTAGATTCATTACAATTAAAGTAAAACATTTCAAAAGTTTTTTTTTGTTTTTTTTTTAATTTTGATGATTAGAGCTTACAGTTCATGAAAGTCAAACATCCAGTATCTCAAAATATTAGAATATTTCCTAAGATCAATAAAAAAAAAGGATTTGCCAAACAGAAAAGTTCAAGTTCTTTAAAGTATGTTCATTTATGCACTCAATACTTGGTCGGGGCTCCTTTAGCACAAACTCCCGCATCAGTGAGGTGTGGCATGGAAGAAATCAGCATGTGGCACTGCTGAGGCATTATTGAGACTTCAGCTCGTCTGTATTGTTGGATCGACTGTTTCTCAACTTTCTCTTGAATTCCAAATGGGGTTCAGGTCAGGCATGTTGGCTGGCCAATCAAGCACTGTAATATCATGGTCAGCAAACCACTTGGAAGTGGTTTTGGCAGTGTGGGCAGGTGCTAAAGTCCTGCTGGAAAAGGAAATCAGCATCTCCATAAAGCTTGTCAGCAGATGGAAGCATAAAGTGCTCCAAAATCTCCTGGTAGAAGGCTGCACTGACTTTGGACTTGATAAGACACAATGGAACAACACCAGCAGATGTCACGGCACCCAAATCATCACTGACTTCGGAAACTTCACACTGGACTTCAAGCAGCTTGGATTTCTGTGCCTCTCCAGTCTTCCTCCAGACTCCAGACCTTGATTTCCAAACAAAATGAAAAATTTACTTTCATCTGAAAAGAGGACTTTGGACCACTGAGCAACAGTCCAGTTCTTTTTCTCCGTAGCCCAGGTAAGATGCTTCTGACGTTGTCTCTGTTTCAGAAGTGGCTTGGTAGCCCTTTTCCTGAAGACGTCTGAGCGTAGTGACTCTAGATGCACTGACTCCAGCTTCAGTTCACTCAGTTCACTCCTTGTGAAGCTCTCCCAAGTGTATGAATCAGCTTTGCTTGCGCACCTTTTCCTACCCAGTTTCTTCATTCCGGTCAACTTTGTATTTAATATACTTTGATACATCACTCTGTGAACAGCCAGCCCTTTCAGTAATGACCTTCTGTCACTTACCCTCTTTGTGGAGGGTGTCTTCTGGACCATTGCCAAGTCAGTAGTCTTCCCCATTATTGTGGTTTCAAAGAACAAGAGATACCCCAAATTTATACTGTAGGGAATATTTTGAGATACTGGATTTTTGACTTTCATGAGCTGTAAGCTCTAATCATAAAAATTAAAACAAAAAAACTTTTCAAATGTTTTACTTTACATGTAATGAATCTAGAATATATGAAAGTTTCACTTTTTGAAATAAGTTACAATAAAAAATGAACTTTTTCACGATATTCTAATTTTTTGAGATGCACCTGTATAATGTATTAAGCATAAACTGCCATTCAGAAGTTTGGGGTCAATACAAATTTTTTTAAAGGAAATAAATACTTTTATTCGGCAAGGACACATTAAACTGATCAAAAATGATAGTAAAATTCTATTTCAAATAATCTTTCTATTCATCAAAGAATCTTAAAAAAAAAAAGTATTACCATTTCCACAACGATATTAAGAAGCACAACTGTTTTCAAGATTGATAATAATAAATGTTTCTTCAGCAGCAAATCAGCATATTAGAATGATTTCTGAATGATCACGTGACACTGAAGACTGGAGTAATGATGCTGAAAATTCAGGAATAAATTAAATATATATATATATTATTTTAATATATATTCAAAACAATTATTTTAAATTGAAATAATACTCCACAATATTACAGTTTTTACGTTTTTTTTTTTTTATCAAATAAATGCAGTATTGGGAACATATTTCAGAAACACTGAAAAAGAAAATTTTACCTACCCCCAACTTTTGAACAGTAGTTGAACATATTGTGATGATTATTATTTTTATATTATAATATAACATTTCAATATAATACTTTTCATATATTTCAATATGATTGGTCTAAAATGTTTTTACCATAACACTGTGAAATAATGACTATTTGATCAATTCAATTAGAAAAGTTGTTTTTAATTATAGTAAAATATGTTGTTTTACTGTATTCTTGATTTCACTTTGGTGAGCAAACGAGACAAAAAATAAAATAAAATAAAATAAAGAAATTAAAATCTTACTGACCCCAAACTTTGAACAGCAGTGTAAATCTCACTGAATTCTGTTAGATTTATTCTTAAAATTGCCAATAAGGTAAAAAAAAAACAAAAAAACATTTAATTTAAGAAATGCTGTATATGACACATCAGGTAAATGTATCTTGTTGTCAGGACATTTGTACTGGAAAATGACAAAATACTGATTACAAAAACTGCAGTGTGGCTCCTTATAGTAATGCATGTGTGAGATGATTAATACCCTTTTCCACCAAAATGGTGCTGGTGCTCAGGGACGTCGCTCAGAACTGTACCACATTTTTACTTCAGAGCCAAATGATGAAATAACTGTTACTACATACCCAAGTCTTTTTTCAGACAGATTTTTGGCATATCGCATTCAAATCCATTTTACAGAGGCAAAAAACACACACATTAAATCCAGCGTTTTTAAAATGCATCTCAGTCCATTGGATTTCAAATCATTGTTATTTTTGTCATTGGCCGTTCTGTGCATGTAACATTTTTACATACAAGTCAGCAGTTTTGGACACAGTATATGCATGAATGTGTAAAACATGCCTTGTGACTTTAGCACCGTGGTAAGAAGTGAAGACATGAACAGAAGTAAAAAGTTCAATTTTCCATCGTGTTTTTCCACATTGCCAGCTATTCTTCGCTGTTCTATAAGAAAGTTTCTTGGCATCACGCTGACTCATTATATCATAACTATAGCAGCTGATGTGGATATGGATATTGACAACAGTGTCTCCACAAACGGATTCAAATTCATCACTTGCGAAATGACAGTACGATCACCGAATCCAAATCGGATTTGTGTGCAGTGTGAACACAAGCTTTGTTTAGAAGTCTTTTGTTTGTGGTAATTACCATAATTACAAGATGACAAGTCGCAGATTCTACTGTGTTAACGTCTTCAGAACCAGATATTCGTTTCTATGTGTCTATGGAAACCCACAGAATATAACGCCAAATGGATCCAGGCGTTGTTGTTGATGACAAAATACTTAATAACGATGTTAATTCACCACAAGAACAAAGAAAGAAGAAAACTGTTAATATTATAGGAGTTCAGTATAAAAAGAATAAAATTCATAGTAATCAATTCACACATATTTGTAAATAAAATCTTTTTATTTCAGACAGATGGGGAAAATAAAGTGGCTGGAGTAGCTGTGCAGCACAACAAAAGTAGGAACAAGAGGGCAGAACAGGGAGTCAACTGCTGCATTGCGCACTTCCAGTCAGCTCTGTTGATTAGAATGAACGATCTAGTTCGGTCATGAGTAGTTTTGTAAACTTTAAGTGAATGCCGCCCCTGGTTCCTGGCGATAATGGTGCCTGGTTTAAGACCAGCAGGATTATGAGGCCGAGTCAATTTGGTCCAGGCCAGAAGCACCTTTAATTCATTGGAAATGCGTGGAACAGGGCTAGATTGGACAGCGGCTCCAGCACCAGCACCGGGGTCAGTGGAAAAGGGGTATGAGAGTGGGTGAGTTGTGTTAGAATAGTGGTACTCTGTGGGTTGTGGTATGAGTGTGTAATCCATGGCTGAGGCTGATGCTGGGCTCACGTTTGTGGTTGTTCTTGCGCTGGAAGGGCAGTGTGTGCCGTTCGGAGTCTTCCTCACCCTCCTCGTCTGCCAGGTGTGTGTGAGTGTAATGGTAACTCAAACCTGGACGGTTCTTGTAGCGCTTCCCACAAACTATACACAAAGAAACACACAAGGAAATAAAAAGAGTTGAATTGTTTCATTTGTAGTTTGGTTAATCTTGTCATAAATAAATAAATAAATAATTTTACAATAGAATAAATACAGTTAATTTTATTTTAATTCAAGAATTAAAATTATTTGTAAATATTATATTGTATAGCTATTAGCAAATAGCTAATAGCTATTACATGAGTGTTGCTGTTGTTATTATTATTAATAATATTAATATTAATATTAATATTCATAATAATAATAACACTGTTATTGTTAATATTTACTATCAATCACTATTTTAATCAATTTAATTTTAAAATGTAATAATTACAATTATATTTTAATTAATTATTAATAATACCTCATTTTAATAAGTATTATATTGTATAGTAGTAATTATTATTATTAATAATAAGTATTATAATAATAAGTATTAATAATATTATTAATAATATTAAGTAATTTTGATTAATTTATTGTATATAATTTAAGAATTCAAATTCATTTGAATTTAATTAGTGCTGTCAAACAATTAATCGTGATTAATCGCATCAAAATAAAGGTTTTGTTTACATAATACTGTATGTGTGTGTAATAGTGTACTGTGTATATTTATTATATATATATATATATATATATAAACACACACACACATACAGTATATATTTGGAAAATATTTACATGTATAAGTTTATATTCATATAATTTAGATTATATATAAATACATTTACATAACATATTTTTCTTAAATATATACATGCATGTGTGTGTATTTATACATAATAAATATACAGAGTACACACACGTATATTATGTAAACAAAACCTTTAATTTTGGATGAGATTAATCGCGCTTAATCGCTTGACAGCACTAATTTAAATTTAATATATATATATATATATATATATATATATATATATATATATATATATATATATATATATATATATATATATATATATATATATATATATATATATATATATATAGTATTGTATTTGTAAAATACTAGTTAATATATACATATTATTAGTAGTAGTATTTTTAATTATACTGTTATTGTTAATATTTACTCTCAATCATTATTTTAATTAAATTAATTTTAACAATTTAACAATTAAAATTTATTACATTTTAATTTAATTAAATCAAATTAATTTATAATTAAAAGTATTATATCTGTATAATAATATTTAGTAAATAAATATTTTATCTATTCGCATTCATGTATATAAACATTTCCACCATTGTTGCCCATGAGAACAGCAGGGAATGTTGTCACACTATGCAAGATAACTCGACACAATGAAACTTGACATTAAATGTCCCATTATCAGGAGAACTGCATGTTTATATGGCTATATGGTTCTCTGTTACTAGTTCTACTATTCCTTTCCCCATGCTGTGTTTAATAATGAATGTAGAAATCTATTCTGCGTTCTTTTGTTTATTTGCGCATGATACTCACTGTCACACACATATGGCTTGTCTCGATCCTCTAAGGATGCTGGTTCCTGTCTCTTTCTCATCCCCCCAACACCACATGCCTGGACACATCAAAAATCGCATGTAAACACACACAGATTAATTTACAGTTGGCAACCAGTCTATTTTACACAGGTGCAGCTAGAGAAGCATTGTTATTTTGGCCTGGCGGAGCCCCCGTCCCACTTCCTCCTTCAAGCTTCAAGCAAATCCTCTTACACAGCATTAATTACACCTAGCACACAATTATCACAGCATCTCTTCCACACACTGCCGGATAACTATGTGGGGTGTGAGAGATCTTAGAGGAAGTAGTGTGCCCCAATTAACAGCACAGAAGGTGAGAGATTCTAGGGACTGAATCGAAGACATTCTGTTTGTTATCCTTGTTTGTAATTCTGCTCGACTTGACTACTAAAACTTGCATGCATTTCTGTCAGGGTTGTGCACCATACATTGTCCTGTAAATTACATTTGATTTCACATGTAGGTAGAATAAAAAAATAAAAAAAATAAAAAAATAATTTAATTTGGTTAATTTAATATTTTACCATCAACAAGTATACATTTCTGTTTTAACGAAATTTAAGAATTTTGCCTCCAGTTTCTGCATAGATATGTATTATCATGTAAATTTGTGTCAAATTCATCATATACAATATTTAAATCCACATGCCTCATCTTATTTCACTTGTGAACCTTGTATCTCAACAAAAACAGCAATTTTGTAAAGTCTTCTTTCTTCAGGCTGTGGTTATTTCATGCCTTGAATGCATTTCTGTACAGAACCACTTACGATTCCAGCCTTTCATGTATGTGTGGTTATAATTACCAATGAACTTAGCCCTGTTTTCAGTGTGCTATCACACATCAGGTGTTGTCTTTAAAGTGGTATTAAAGGAGGTTTTTCACGGCTGTTCGGAAGGAGCTGCTTTGAATCAACACAAAGCCAGTGGAACGCAATGATGAAAGCTACGCAGGGATCAAACCTGGAGATGTGCTAAACAGCCATAATGGATCAATGGCTGATGAGCTACAATGGCCTGCTTTGTTCAGACAGCAGCCTTGAAGAAACAGGAATCTTAGATTAAACAAAAGAACCTGCAGGGCTCACTGCAAACCTGTGAGATATTAATACAAAACCTTGGGTTGCGGGTCTAATTGCTACCAAGAGCAGAGGTTCTCAACTGGTCAGTTGCAACCCAAAAAACGATATCAGGTTTGTTCTGACAGCAGGAAACAAAACAATACTGAATGTAAATAATAAAATGCTTCTGACCATATAATACTGCATAGTTACAAGAGCAAAATCACTTATCACCTTCTAAAAGATTAGCAGAAATACATCTAGTCAAACTCTAGAAAATCCATCTATTCACATCAAAAACATTAAAGGTACACAAAATTATGACCCAGGCCCATATACTTTTGGCTCAGCACTTGATTGCCAATGTTGAGATGTATTTTGAAGCAAAACCAGTTGAGTCTTGTGAGTAATCAGCCTACAAAACTGTATGATTCACTCTAGTATCAGTATGATTCATACTAATTAATTAGTGACTGCAGAACATGTTATTGCTGCATGTGTTTTACCCGTCCTTTGGTGCGATTCTTGCGTTTGGGAACATCCTCCTCCATCTCATCCATGTCCAACTCGTGAGGAAAATCTCCCACCAGCAGCTTCTGTGACCACAAGGAAAGACCAGCACATATGAGTCAGCTGTACTGTATGAACAATACTAGAATGTCAAACAAGCTGGTGCAGGAAAGATGAGTGAGAGAATAGCAGACCATAAGAAAAACCATATGGAAAAATATTCTTTATATTAGTTCACTGTAAACATTAGCTTGTAATGGTATTAAGTAATTCATGCAGGTTTACAATGCAGACAAAGGGTTAGAGTTGCTTGAATAAACACAAAAAAACTTAAGGGTCTAGTTGCAA
Source organism: Onychostoma macrolepis (assembly GCF_012432095.1). Classification (NCBI taxonomy): domain Eukaryota; kingdom Metazoa; phylum Chordata; class Actinopteri; order Cypriniformes; family Cyprinidae; genus Onychostoma; species Onychostoma macrolepis. The sequence continues at coordinate 11,026,676 of NC_081169.1, forward strand.
CAGTCTTTTGAACATTTAGATTAGTTGTTATATAACGGTGAATAAAGATAAATTTCAGGTATCATTAATGTGCATCATGGAGTGAGTTGGATGGCAAAAGTTTTAGGGTAAATAAATACCTAGGGTTATGAGTTTGATCAGATTATTAACACTGTGTCTACACTGGATACGAACAGTGTGACACAACATGCCAAAAGCAAATAGAGCCCATTAAAATTAGTAATGCAGTGCAGTGTCAATGACGAGATGATAAGCAGCCAAAAGTAAACCCTTTTTCAGATGTATTGCACCCACTTGCTGTATTTCCAAAAATGGGACAAATGTATTTGGAACATTCACTTTGGTGCATCTTGTGTAGACAGTCTCAAGCTGTTGTGTCTCGACATGACGCGACTACTGTCATGTCCGATGTTGTCAGGGTATAACCCTAAGTATGAGAAATACTATAGGTGCTGTCACATTTACCAATGTTTGGTGAATTTTCGTAGGTGAAATCCAGCCATTTCAAAAAGATTTCAGAAAGATTAAGTTAGTCACGCAAATTCGCTGCATTGACCATCAGAAATCTGCTTAGTTTGTGACTTCAGTGTGAGTTGTGCTTCTTGCATTGCAACAGTATTTGTGATGTATGAACTTCGTTATTGGATTTCAATTGAAGTATATTGGGGCCTTGGCTGTTTTTGTTCGAAATTATGTCACACAAGTTAATTCTTCGATTTCACTTATATCGGAGTGTTAGCCGTTTTTGTTCTCCAGTGTGTTCATGTTTGTACTTGTGTCTGCACCGAAGAAGATTTCCATAACAAATAAAGAGAAGCCACAAACCACACCAACCTTTTATGCAAGCGATAACATAACAAGTGGGTATGGTTTGTGGCTTCGCTTTATTTGCACTGACCAACGGTGGTTTGAAAGTGTTTACTAGCCAGAGCAAACTTTCCTGGCAAGCTGTTTCAAAATCCTGAAAACAAACATCATTTTGGCCTGTTTTTATTTTTGTTTGAAATACAACCCGAATTCCGGAAATGTTGAGACGTTTTTTAAATTTGAATAAAATGAAAACTAAAAGACTTTCAAATCACATGAGCCAATATTTTATTCACAATAGAACATAGAGAACATAACAAATGGTTAAACTGAGAAATTGTACACTTTTATCCACTAAATGAGCTAATTTCAAATTTGATGCTACAGGTCTCAAAAATGTTGGCACGAGGGCAACAAAGGGCTGAAAAAGCAATAAATGTTGAAAATATTCAGCTGGGAGAACATCTACAAACTAATTAAGTTCATTGACATCAGGTCTGTAACATGATTAGCTATAAAAGGGATGTCTTAGAGAGGCAGAGTCTCTCAGAAGTAAAGATGGGCAGAGGCTCTCCAATCTGTGAAAGAGTGCGTAAAAAGATTGTGGAATACTTTAAAAACAACGTTCCTCAACATCAAATTGCAAAGGCTTTACAAATCTCATCATCTACTCTGCATAACATCATCAAAAGATTCAGAGAAACTGGAGAAATGCGTAAGGGACAAGGCCGAAGACCTTTGTTGGAAGCCCGTGGTCTTCGGGCCCTCATACGACATTGCATCACTCATCGGCATGATTCTGTCATTGACGTTACTAAATGGGCTCAGGAATACTTCCAGAAACGACTGTCAGTAAACACAATCCGCCGTGCCATCTGCAGATGCCAACTAAAGCTCTATCATGCAAAAAGGAAGCCGTATGTGAACATGGTCCAGAAGCGCCGTCGTGTCCTGTGGGCCAAGGCTCATTTAAAATGGACTGTTTCAAAGTGGAAAAGTGTTCTATGGTCGGATGAGGTGGTCCTATGGTCCCCTCCAGACGACGTGTATTTCAGCAGGACAATGCAAAACCACATACTGCAGCTATTACAACAGCATGGCTTCATAGTAGAAGAGTCCGGGTGCTGAATTGGCTTGCCTGCAGCCCAGACCTTTCACCTATAGAGAACATTTAGCGCATCATTAAACGAAAAATACGTCAAAGACGACCACGAACTCTTCAGCAGCTGGACACCTATATCAGGCAAGAATGGGACCAAATTCCAACACCAAAACTCCAGAAACTCATAGCCTCGATGCCCAGACGTCTTCAGACCATTTTGAAAAGAAGAGGAGATGCTACACCATGGTAAACTTGCCCCCGTCCCAACTATTTTGAGACCTGTAGCAGGCATCAAATTTGAAATGAGCTGATTTCTCAGTTTAAACATTTATGTTATCTATGTTCTATTGTGAATAAAATATCGGCTCATGTGGTTTGAAATTCTTTTAGTTTTCATTTTATTCAAATTTTTCAAAAAAACGTCCCAACATTTCCGGAATTCGGGTTGTATATCGGAGCCTTAGCTATTTTTGTTCGAAATGATGTCATTCTGTTTCTTTCTTTATAGGGATAGTTCCCCCAAAAATGAAAATTCTGTCATTAATTGCTCACCCTCATGTCGTTCCAAACCTGTAAGACCTTCATTCATCTTCGGAACACAAATTAAGATATTTTGGATGAAATCTGAGAGCTCTCTGATCCTCCATAGACAGCAAGGATATTACCACGATCAAGGCACAGAAACATAGTAAGGACATCGGTAAAATAGTCCATGTGACATCAGGGGTTCAACCGTAATTTTACAAAGGTACAAGAATACTTTTTGTGCACTAAGAAAACAATAATAACATAACTTATTCAGCAATTCTTCTCCCCGAGCTACCGTCTACTAACCCTTTAATTTCAATTGAAGTGTATCAGGGCATTAGCTGTTTTTGTCCAAAATAATATCACACCAGTTCGTTCTTCGATTTCGCTTAATGTACATCAGGGCTTTAGCTGTTGGCTGTTTTTGTTCGAAATGGTGTGACACCAGCTAGTTCTTCAGTTTCGCTGGAAGAATATTGTGGCCTTGCCAGGTTTTTTTTTTTTTTTCTACAAATGACATTACACCAGCTCGTTCTTCTGCTTGGTCATTACACCAGCTCATTCTTCTTACTTGAAGTTTATTGAGGCCTAAGCTGTTTTGTTGAAATGACGTCATACCAGTTTGTTCTTTTTTTGCTTGAAGTGTATCGGGACGTTAACTGTTTTTGTTCAAAATGACGTCACATCAGTTTGTTCTTTGACTTCACCTGAAGTTTATCGGGGTCTTAACTGTGATGATTACCTAGCAAGTGCACAACTGTAAGCGCACTCATAATATGTGGCTGTGGGAAGTGAACAGCGGTAGCAGAGAGGCGCACAGCTTTTTAACTCCTGCTGGGGCCTGAGGCGAAGCAAGCAGCAGGATCACAGGTCTGCTCCCAGGGGACGAAGCACTCTAAAGAGTGACTCTTAATTGAAGTGCTAATTGGTTAACTGTCCACCCCTGGGATAGATGTCATGTTGTGTGCAGAACAGTGAGGGTGGTGACACTAGTGACAGCTCCATCGACTGACAAGTGAGTTCATTAGGATCTATAAGCATTCACACGTCAACACGGTCAAATGTAAGTACCCGTAAACCCTGAGACGTTGAAAATGTGCAACCGCACTCTGCAAAATCAATACAACAACTTTGTCAAACGTACTGACATAGACACACACACAATAACAAAAATACACTTACAAACATACACACTTTGTGGTTAACAAGGAAGTCTGCCAGTGGGGGTGTGTCAGCCCTGCAGGGATTTGTGTTACTGCCAAAAACAGACACAAGTACTACAGAGAAATCAGAAGGGTAGAGAGAGGAAGGGAGAGGAAAACGGCAATAGAAAGCAGAAAGAAATGTTGAATGGAGTGGTGGGAAGAGCGTTTTGGGTACCAAAGACAACACATGGCGACAGTGTCTTAGTGTGTACTTCAGGGCAGAGTGTGTAAAAACCACTCTTTATTTAGTTAACTACTGAGTGTGTTGTGTCTACAAAACCATTCTAGGGGGAGCAAACCACAGCTGAGGAACCTTTCTTACCTGGCATTCACTCATGGGTTCCTCCTCCTTTGTTTCAACCTTCTTATCCAGCAGTTCTCCACTGAGGAGTGACTCCAGAACAGGACCCTCAGGAACACCCCCTTCCTTCTTTAGTGCTGCTTCATAGTCTGGAAACACACCGCAATTGTCACACCAAGGAATTTCTAGGCAACCCATAAAAGACTAGGCCAGACAGTGTTTCTGTCATTTGTTTGAAGTCTTAAAGTAAAGAAAACGTACAGAGATTGCATGTAAAACCATAAACAGTCTCACACAAAACCTGTAATTTGATGAGAAATTACACACTTGTAGAAGCCATATAGCAAAGCAATGAATCCAATAAAAACCACTATATATTTACAAGATTACCCTGTTGGAAAAAAACAAACAAAAAAAAACAGCATATGCTGGTTAGGTATGTTTTAAAGCATGGCAGCTGGTTATGAGCTGATCCTAAACTGGTCATAAGCTGGTCATAAGCAACAAGCTGCTGCTCAGGACCAGCTTATAATCAGATCAGGACCAGCTTAAACCAGCTCATGACCAACTATGGACCAGCTTAAACCAGCTCAAACCAGCTGCCATGCTTCAAAACATAACCATACTGTTTTTTTTTCAACAGGGTATACAAAACCATGTGTCCCAAAAAAGGGTGTATTAAATTAATCAAAAGTGGCTGTAAATACATTTATAATGTTACAAAAACGGTTTCCATAAAACTACTACACAGCACAACCAAAAAGCCATTTGACTGAATTCTAATAAATGCAAAATAATTACAATTCTCGGCCAAAACGCTATAGAATCTGTGTCGCTATAGAGTTAGAATCGGTAAATGCGGTTTACAGGTTTCATCATAGAAAGAGAAAGATGTCCACGAAATTATGCACTGTAGAAATTGAATACTTTAATGGTTCCGGGCAAAATAGCTCAACACGAAAGCCAACGCATACGCAATGACATGTGAAATAAAACGTCATCGTGTATTAAAGAACAATGGCTTGATTAAGTGGTGGAAATAGCAGATGATGGGCACAAAACGGTAACAAAACTCCCGAGACATTTACAGTTACACGCAGGTGTAGTATGTGTGCAAACTCAACTACATAGGGATGTTTAAATAACTATATAATAATTCACGTTCACGGATCACAGACTTATAAGTGCATTACCGACACCTATCTCTCAAATGGACACTCTATCTATAATCTCAATTAGGAGTGTCAATGGTCCATTTGAGAGATAGATGGTGGTAATGCACTTATAAGTCTGTGATCCGCCGTAAAGCTAGAAGAAGAAGACACGTCACGCACCGGCTGTTGCATGAACGAGCTCAGGACAGTTGGACCGGGCGGCGGATCAGAGGTAAAAAATTATATAAATACTGTTCAGTTTCTTGCACAGACTGATCATTTCATGTTTTTAGACCTCAATGTATCATCACGAGCCGCAGGGTTTAATTTGATTTTGTCTGTGTATGTTTTTTTTTCTCTCAAAGCCGTGAGTACCATTGACCAGTGTTGGGCACGTTACTTTAAAAAAGTAATTAGTTATAGTTACTAGTTACTTCTCACAAATAGTACCTGAGTTACATCATTATAAAAGTAACTAATTACCAGGGAAAGTAACTATTGCGTTATTTAAAAAAAAAAAATTCAAATGTCAAATAACTTTTGATGCCCCCAGTATTAAATATGTTAAATTAATGAAATGGACACTAAAGAGAATACATTATTATTATAAAACATTGTACATTAATCTACACTATGTATCTACTGACACTTAGTATCAGTCAGTCAAGCATTATAATATAATATTATGATAATTTAATATTATATGATGATAGAAATTTAGTAATTCGATAACCAAGTATGAATGCATATTTGTCATCAATATAAAACGCACTAAGGATTAATGAGCTGCTGGGTTCATGAATATTAATCACGTTGTCTGCGTTCGCTCTAATTGATTTGCTGAAATCAAAACAGGGACGACAATAGGTGAGCGCCAGCCAATGATATTGTGGTTAGCGCATTAGCCCCGCCTACTACCAGAGAACCCGGCAGTTCTTAAAAGCTGAAGAATTCCACAGGAACTCCGTTATTTTGACAGGAAAATACAACAAAGAATATCGTTTACATGTAGCGCGTCAATTCTGCATGTTATGAAAGACTCTCTTGCTCTGTATCTTTCTTTGCGTGCGTGTATGTGAGAGAAAGTGAAGGCGAGTCGTGCGCCTTCACACTAGAGCTTATGGTACGTCAAATACAGCTACACTGCGCATCCATTCAGATGAACTGAAAAATTAAATTCTAATAATATAATATAGTAACGCCACATTTTATTGTCAGTAAACGGTAACGGTGTTGTAACGGGGGAAACAGTAATTAGTTTGATTACTCTTTACTGAAAAAAATAACGCCGTTTATTTATAACGCCGTTATTCCCATCACTGCCATTGACTGACATTATATGACTGACAGACTGCAACGGTTTGAGTTAAAAATATTCGTTTGTGTTCTACTGAAGAAACAAAGTCACCTACATCTTGGATGCCCAGAGGGTAAGCAGATAAACATCAAATTTTCATTTTTGGGTGAACTATCCCTTTAAGTTTGTTTTCTATTCTATTCTATTCTATCAGTTTAAATGCTTCAGATTATTTTTAAATTATATTATAAACCTAATAATCTCAAAAAGGGAATTCATGAGAAGTATCTGCTTATTTTTGTATATTATATTATATTATAATAAAGAATTGAACTGCTCCGCATAAGATTTTTTTATTATTATTATTTTAATAGAATTTCTTAGTAACGGAGCACTGTAAAAATGTTTTCTCAGGTAACCTAAAATGAGCATCAGTACGGGTCAATTCAAATTACGCACTTTTTTGTGTGTGCACTGTACAGGTCTGGTAAAGAATGTTTTTGCTCAGGTGGCCAAAATGTTCGCCCAATAGAGAAAAGTTTTGCTCAGCAAGAAAAAACTTAGAGGGAACATTGTGCACAGCTGAGCAGCAAGTCAGCATATTAGAATAATTTCTGAAGGATCATGTGACACTTAAGACTGGAGTATTGGCCTCTGTAAATTTAGCTTTGACATCACATTAATATATTACATTTTAAAATATATTAAAATAGAAAACAGATATTTTAAATTGTGATAATATTTCACAAAATTACTCTTTTACTGTATTTTTAATATAAAAATTAAAAATTAAATACAAAAAAAAGGCTTGGTGAGCAATAAGAGACTTATTTCAAAAATGTTTTAAAAAAACTTATTTTTTGGTTCATTTGTGGATTTTTTTTTTTTTTTTTTGGTCTGTTTAAAAATACAGATCATATAAATACCAAAAGTTTCTGGTACTACAATTTATTTTTAATAATAACATTTATTTTATTAGTATCCCCCCAAAAAACAACAAAAATGGAACAAAGATTTATGTTTGTCTTTCTCAATACCAGCTCTCTCTCACCGATTTTAAACTCGATGGGTCCAAGACGTGGATCTTCTAAGATGTTTAACCGTCTCTTCTTTCTCCAGCAGCGTGCAGGGTAAGTATAGAGCTGACCTGGAGCCACACCTGGGTTAAAAAAAGAACCAGAGACATGGTTTAAACATCCAAAACCTTGACCTTACAACAAAATCACCAATGAAGTGTGATACACTGTACACATAAACACATACCTGGCCCACGATGGGTCTTCTCCATCCATATGTAGCAGTTACTCTGTGCTACACCTGTTTGGGAGTCAAGAAAGGGCAGGCGCATGGAGCGTTCAGCACAAAGTCGAGCATTATAACTGCGGCAGTGCTCGATGGCCTCGCGGTAAAACTCCTCACCAAGGCTGGAAACAATTAAAAAGGGGGAATGTCTTACAAGTATGTTTGATTTCAGTGCTCAACAAAACAATATGTATTATTTAAAGGCCCCATGAAATCGAAATTTGTGTTTAATCCATGTGTTTGAAGCCATCTACAGTGCCCCTTCCTGTATTTTTTAATTTTTTTTTTTTAATTTTTGCATATTTGTCACACTTAAAAGATTCAGATCATCAAACTAATTTGAATATTACACAAAGATAATGCAAGTAAATACAAAATGCAGTTTTTAAATGTTAAAATTAAAAAGCTGTCCAAACCTACCTGGTAAAGTAAAAATTAATTGCCCCCTCCTGTTAAATCATGAAAAAATTGTGATTAACCACATTATTTTAGAAAGCCGAGTTAAATTTCACTATCCAAACCCAAGCCTGATTACTGCCAGACCTGTTGAATCAAGAAATCACTTAAATAGAACCTGTCTGACAAAGTGAAGCATGCTTAAAGAGCAACACATCATGCCGTGATCTAAAGAAATTCAAGAACAGATGAGAAACAAAATAGTTGACATGTATCAGTCTGGAAAGGGTTTTAAAGCCATTTCTAAGGCTTTGGGACTCCAGCGAACCACTGTCAGAGCCATTATCCACAAATGGAGAAAACTTGTAACAGTGGTGAACCGATGACTCATCCAGCCCAGAACAACATCTAAAGAACTGCAGGCCTCAATTAAGGTCAGTGTTCATGATTCAACAATAAGAAAGAGACTGGGCAAAAACGGCATCCATGGGAGCGTTCCAAGGCAAAAGCCACTGCTGACCAAAAAGAACACAAAGGCTCGTCTCACATTTGCCAAAACAATATCTTGATTATCCCCAAGACTTTTGGGCAAATATTCTGTGGACTGATGAGACAAAAGTTGAACTTTTTGGAAGGTGTGTGTCCCGTTACATCTGGCACAAAACCAACACAGCATTTCATAAAAAGAACATCATACCAACAGTCAAACATGGTGGTGGTAGTGTGATGGTCTGGGGCTGCTTTGCAGCTTCAGGACTTGGAAGACTTGCCATAATTGATGGAACCATGAATTCTGCACTCTATCAGAAAATCCTGAAGGAGAATGTCCGACCATCAGTTTGTGATCTCAAGCTCAAGCGCACTTGGGTTATGCAGCAGGACAATGATCCCAAACACACCAGGAAGTCCACCTCTGAATGGCTCAAGAAAAACAAAATTAAGGTTTTGGAGTGGCCAAATCAATGTCAAGACTGAAATCCGATTGAGATGCTGTGGCATGACCTTAAACAGTCCTTTCATGCTTGAAAACCCTCCAATGTGGCTGAATTAAAACAATACTGCAAAGAAGAGTGGGCCAAAATGCCTCCACAGCCATGTGAAAGACTCATTGCCAGTCATCGCACACGCTTGATTGCAGTTATTGCTGCAAAGTGTGGCACAACCAGGTAATTAGATTTAGGGGGCAATTACTTTTTCACGTAGGGCCAGGTGAGTTTGGACAGCTTTTTTCCCTTAATAAATGAAATCATTATTTCAAAACTGCATTTTGTATTTACTTGGGTTATATTTGTGTAACATTAAAATTTGTTTGATGATCTGAATCATTCACGTGTGACAAATATGCAAAGAATAAAATAAAAAAAATAAAAAAACAGGAAGGGGCAAAAACTTTTTTTTTTTCATACACAACACTGTATATGCTAGTGAACACTCAAACATTGACAAAATTCATATTTTAGCACATATACATTCAAAATTTACCATTTTTACCTCTTCTGGGAAATTAGAGCAAAAAATATTGATGAGTCATGTTGCGCTAAACAAATTTCTTTCCAAGTAACTTCAAGGGGTGTTTAAATTTTCATCCATCTATGCAGAGAACTCTTTGTACTGTCATGCAGGAAGTAAATACAATTCTTGGCTAGCATCTAATTGGGAAATATAAATCTCATTTCCAGCTCTGTTAAAGACTGTCACATACTGCATGTGAATTGGAATATACTGTACAGAATCTCACTTAAAGGTAAAGAGCTCAGGTGTTAGGAACTGCTGTTTAAAAACACTGCAGCACGAGAACAGTGGTGTGCATTAATGGTTCATGTGGCAAAAAAGAGCGCACTCAACAGTTCTGTCCTCAAGAGTATGTTTGCATGCTCGAAACTGGTCAGGACAAAAGTACCGAACAGTGATTTTATTGCTGAGGCTGCACTCAGCAAACTGCTGTATTTGTAAAACAATTTTAACATCAGGAAAACACTCATGAATAAGTCAGTAGCAACTTTTATATATTGCTTTACAGATTAGTAAATTTACATTCAAATTTGAATATATGAAAACATCTTTTGCAGGGGTGGATGGGAGGCTGCCTTGTGAAAAAGAAGTGCACTTGATTCAATCATATACTAAAAGTACTAGTGTATTTCAAATCTTAAAAGTTATTTAAAAAGAAAATGGTAATTGCGTATAATATTAATGAAACAAATGGCCACTTAATTGTACTTAAAGAGAGTACGGTTTCTAAAAAGTGTTTTGTACATTAATAATATCAAATGCTTTAAAGTACATTTTAAGTCATTATGTTTAAATATTTTATTTAAGTTTACCATAAATGGTTGTCAGTACATTCGGGCAGTACATTTTAACCAGAATTCAAGGACAATAAAAGCAATTATGAAATTATATATAAAGATGTAAGTGGATCAAAAGGTTAAACTAATTGCATTTAATATAAATTTAAACTATAATACATTTCATTTCATTGCAATTAACATCCAATTAAGTGTCTGAAAACATTATATTCAGCTCACGTTTCCATAATAATTACTCTTTTTTTAAAAGTATGCGAAATGTATACTTCTTCGCAAGGTCTCCTTCACTTCAAACACAGTTATGTAGGAGTTACAGAGTTTAGCAATCATTATTTAACAGTGCAAAATGCCAACTGACCAATCAAAAGCAAGTATTTCAGAGTGAGTCATTTAATAATGTTTGGCAATGTCATAAATCAAACTGTTATTGAATTTAGTCCAGATATGATTTTGATTCTGCTCTAGTTTATTCAGAATTGAAGTTTTTCTGTATTTTCTCTCCCGTTGTTAACACAAGGAAAGATCAAAAGTGCAGAAATAATTGGGAGATGCTTAAAAAGTCCTGACAATACTCTCTTTAACCCTGCTCTCCCGCGGTTGCCTTTTCTTCTGTGCTGTTTTGTGCAAACCAGCTGAATAAACTCCCTGCTTTGTTATCAGCTATTGTAAAAATTAGCCCCATGGAAGTACTGGTGAGTTTTGGGACAGAGTCCCCGGTTTCTGATGCATCATCATTTGTTCCATTGTAATCAAAAGCACCGGTCTGCAAACCAGAGTGAGAAATGAAGGAAAATTGCATCATGCAACAATGACCGCATCCCTGAAACAAGCCTGATAACAAATTGACAGAGGCTTGAGGTGATGTTGATGATGTAAGTATAAAACCATTGTGATTGGTGAACTCATCCATTTCTCCTTGCGGGGGAATGATGAAGAGCCCTCTGGCTCAAGAATAACAACGCAGTCAGGCTGAAATAAATAACCCTCATTTCTCCAAACAAAATGGCGGTCAGAGCAAAACAACACATTTTCTACCTAATTTAGTCCATGTTTGATTTTGGGGGCACATCCTGGTCATTCGGCACGGGCTGGAATCAATCCTCAACATGTGGGTTGAAAAATCACTAAGTGTGCAGGGGCAGTAAATTACAGTGCATTGAATGTCATGTGCTCAGGTCCACCAGAGGGGAAATATTAAGTCCTGTGGTGAAGTGCTGTGGGCTCCATTTAAACACCTCTACACTCAGCTGCGCTCAATCTCACACAATGGACCAGGCGATATCTAAAGGTCAGCGAGCGAGTGAAAAACAAAGTTTGGCGTCTCTGTGATTATGTCAGGAATTGTTCTTCAGAGAAAGTCCTTGTCAAATGAGCTTTCAAGACTAATGTTTTCGAGCAATTTTCCGAAAGGCTTTTTGATTGGAGTTTGAATGTTTTAAACAGAATACTCCATAATGGGCCTCTCCAACAGGCGAAAAGAGTTGGGGCAAAACACCAGTGCCCTCACCGACTTCCTGAATTGGTGAGATAAGGTGGCTTCTCTGTATGGTAAAGCTTGTATTCATATCCCACGAGCACAATGAAAAAGTGATCAATTAGATCGGAAAAAATACGAAGCCTTGCACATGACATTTGGAAGAAGAAAAAAAGATATTGTGGCCACAAATTAAGAATTTGTTCCCATGACTTATTGCTTTGTATTTAATTTGTTCAGTTTATTTAAATGAACAGTTCACACAAAAATGAAAATTCTGTCATCATTCACCCTTATGTCATTTCAAACCTATACGACTTTCTTTGTCACAAAAGAAGATATTTTGAAGAATGTTGGTAAACAAATACATTTACATTACATTTATGCATTTAGCAGACGCTTTTATCCAAAGCGACTTACATTGCATTCAAGTTACAGTTTTTACATTTGATCAGCTCTTGCTTTCCCTGGGAATCGAACCCATGATCTTGGGGTTGCTAGCGCCATGCTCTACTATTTGAGCTACAGGAAATACTTCTTGTTCCCATTGATTTCCATAAAATTTTTTGACCATACAATGTAAGTCAATGGAAACCAAAACTGTTTGGTTACTAACACTTTTCTTTTTTATTATGAAGAAGACACAAAGTCATAAAGGATGTATTTACATGAGGGTGAGTAAATAATGACAGAAATTTAATTTTGGGGTGGACTATTCCTCTAAGTGGTTTTGTAGCCAAGTTGTAATTTAGTTAAATAGTGGCCACAATTAGTGATAATTTTGTCCATGATTTAACTAAAACAAGGAATTCTAAATTTGCAGCCACAATATCTTTAAATCTGTATCTTGAAAATATATTAGCAAATATGTGAATGTCAAATGCATGCTGCATAGTCAACCCTGCCACAAGGGGCACTATAGCATTATGCATTACCAAAAATTATTAATTAATTTGTTACATATAAATAGCACTTTTTTGGGTACTCAAAGCACTTTACAATCTCCTCAACCACCACCAATGTGCAGCATCCACCTGGATGATGCCACGGCAGCCATATTGTGCCAGAACGCCCAGCACACACCAGCCAATCAGTATATGGGGATGATTAGGAGGTCATAATTATGGACAGAGGCCAATGGGCGAATTTGGCCAGGACGCCGGGGTTACACCCCTACTCTTTTTCGAAGGACATCCTGGAATTTTTAATGACCACAGAGAGTCAGGACCTCAGTCTCATCCGATCTTTTTCTCCTTCAGATCAACTACTTCCATGGTGGAGCAACCGTTTGAAGAGAATCTTGTTGAGTAAGTAAGTTACAGTTACTTATACTGTCAAAGTGTTCCTCAATAGGTTCCTCAAGTCATGATGCCTCAATATCCCTATACATTGAGCCTGCTGGTGATTTAAATGTGCGGCCACATTAGCGAAATTTCAGAAAGCTTCCATAGGCAAAAAAGGTCTATTGTCAATAGTGTAGCATTGTAGAAATCTCACACAAAGGTCACTTTTAAACCAGGCAGTGTTATGTTGGACAATGTTGCAAATTCGTGTGAGCAACTTGAAATTAATGCAAAATCAACATGGAGAAATGCCCTCACTCCAGATTGCATGGATTCCTATTGAAATGACTGGATTTTGGTCAATGCTAAATGTGACTGCATCTGTGCTTCGGGTATGTGATGTGCACCAGTGAGGAGTAGGAAGATCTGTGTATTGGATTTAACAAGCATACCTGTTCTTTATGACAGTTCCACTTGATTGCCTAAGAAGAGAAGAAAAAGACAGAAACAGACATGAGCAGATGCAGACAATATCTGATTCCTATGAAGATTTTTTTTTGGGGGGTCATTTAATAAGATGGATTTCCATTCAAATCCTTCTAAATTAACAGAAAATTAATTATGAAGAACAGACAAAGCCTCTTAACTGTGGTCAAGCAATACATGTTTTTCCGATACCAATATTTAAGAACAAGATGACCTAAAGTAGAGCAATATAATGCTGATATATACATAATACAATTTAAAGGGATAGTACAACCAAAAAAAAATTAAATTCTCATGTCATTCAAAACCTGTTTATCTAACTTTTTTCTTTTGGTGGAACACAATAGAAATATTTTGAAGAATGTTTCTGCTGTTTTTCCCCAAAGCAACACTGGATACTATTTACTTTCATTATATGAACAAAAAATAAAAAATAAAATAAAACAATAATAATAATAATTATAATAATGATAAAATCTTCATATGAAGAAAAAAAGAAAGTCATGAATACAGGTTTGGAACACCATGAGTAAATTACTGAATTTTCAATTTTGGATGAATTACCCCTTTAAAGGGTTACTCCACCCCAAAATGAAAATTTTGTCATTAATCTCTTACCCCCATGTCGTTCCAAACCTGTAAAAGCTTTGTTCGTCCTCGGAACACAATTTAAGATATTTAAGATGAAAACCGGGAGGCTTGTGACTGTCCCATTGACTGCCAAGTAAATTACACTGTCAAGGGACAGAAAAGTATGAAAAGCATTGTCAGGATAGTCCATCTGCCATCAGTGGTTCAATCTGAACTTTATGATGCGACAAGAATACTTTTTTTACGGAAAGAAAATAAAAATAACGACTTTTTTTCAACAATTCATCTCCTCTTTGTCTCTCCGCGTCACCGTAGCGCAATTTTGGATATTATCCACTGAACGCAAACTGTGTACGCTTTTCTGTATCAGCCGCAACACAAGGATACGCTAAATACACATAGAATAATACTTTTCTGGGCCTTGACAGTGGTAATTACTTGGCAGTCAATAGGACAGTCACAAGCCTCCCTGTTTTCATCTAAAATATCCTAAATTGTGTTCCGAAGACGAACGAAGCTTTTAAGGGTTTGGAACGACATGGGGGTAAGTGATTAATGACAAAATTTTCATTTTGGGTTAGAGTAACCCTTTAATAACAGCAAAGGAGACACAAAATTAAATAAACAGAATATGTTTACTATCCACTGACAAGGCTTTCGGAAGACTTTAGAACAGACACACTTCTGTTAATTGACCAAGCATGCCGATGGTGATAATTTCAAAAAGACCAAATACCAGCTGATTAATTGGCCTGGCTGATATCTGGGTCTGAAACTAGGATCTGGATACCTTGACTGTGTTTTCTGATTTGCCACACGAACAGCATGAGGCAGCAGCGTGCTGCAGTTTTACAGCTGAAAGGAAAAGCAGTTACAAGAATAGCAAACGGAAAACACGTCTTATTGCCTCTTTAACTACATTACCGAGAGATGCATTATTTGCAGTCATTGTATTCACGCTATACGAAAGCTCCAAAAACATTAGGTATCTTGGAGGAAGGCTGACAGAATGGAGAAATGGGTGAGGTTAGCTAATATAAGAAAAATCAATAAGAGGAAGCAAAAGCCTGAAGCAACCCAACCAGAGTTTGGCTTGTGTGCGGGCAGAGCCGGCCAGGAATGGCATCCACGGGGAAAAGTGTGTATGCCAGTGTGCCATGAGGAAGCGCTCTCACTTCTTTGTGTGTAAAACTATGCTTAGAGGGAGTGAAAGGTCAGTGTGTGTGTGTGTGTGTGTGTGTGTGTATGTGTATTTATGTATGCGGTTGTGTGTGTGAATTCGATTTTAGCCTTCAGATAGTTGATGCTGAGTGTTATGATCTCGCTTTGATCTAACTGACCAATGAGACAGCATTGCAGGAGGAAAAATCCACATAGTTTGGTGCCCATTTCTGATTCATACAATAAATTTTGTACATGATATAATGGTACAGCAATACAGTGATGCTTGAATATGTACCATGGTAGCACCATGATTTTTTTTTTCTCTACGGTTCAGAATGTGCAGATACTTTATTTATTGGTTAATCCAGTAAATGATACACACATGCAGTTTTATAGTGGGCACTTTTCATCAATTTTTTTTTTTTTTTTTATGTATACAGATAATACTTTATATGAAGTATAAAGTATAAAGTCCCCTTACATTACCCCTGCATTCTTCATTTTTACATTAATAGCCTACATTTCATATGTACATTTTTTTTTTTTGTGGACATTTTCTTTCTTAAGCCAATTTCCTTGTGGGAATGAAGGACTATGCCACTTAAAAAATAAAAAATAAACTCAGTAGTAAAAAAGTAAACTTAGTAGAAATATGTATGAAATATTATATATGTGTGTGTATGTATATATATATATATATATATATATATATACTGTATATATATGTGTGTGTGTGTGTGTGTGTATACAGTGAGGAAAATAAGTATTTGAACACCCTGCTATTTTGCAAGTTCTCCCACTTAGAAATCATGGAGGGTCTGAAATTGTCATCGTGGGTGCATGTCCACTGTGAGAGACATAATCTAAAAAAAAATCCAGAAATCACAATGTATGATTTTTAACTATTTATCTGTATGATACAGCTGCAAATAAGTATTTGAACACCTGTCTATCAGCTAGAATTCTGACCCTCAAAGACCTGTTAGTCTGCCTTTAAAATGTCCACCTCCACTCCATTTATTATCCTAAATTAGATGCACCTGTTTGAGGTCGTTAGCTGCATAAAGACACCTGTCCACCCCATACAATCAGTAAGAATCCAACTACTAACATGGCCAAGACCAAAGAGCTGTCCAAAGACACTAGAGACAAAATTGTACACCTCCACAAGGCTGGAAAGGGCTACGGGAAATTGCCAAGCAGCTTGGTGAAAAAGGTCCACTGTTGGAGCAATCATTAGAAAATGGAAGAAGCTAAACATGACTGTCAATCTCCCTCGGACTGGGGCTCCATGCAAGATCTCACCTCGTGGGGTCTCAATGATCCTAAGAAAGGTGAGAAATCAGCCCAGAACTACACGGGAGGAGCTGGTCAATGACCTGAAAAGAGCTGGGACCACCGTTTCCAAGGTTACTGTTGGTAATACACTAAGGCGTCAT
This sequence comes from Onychostoma macrolepis, assembly GCF_012432095.1. Classification (NCBI taxonomy): domain Eukaryota; kingdom Metazoa; phylum Chordata; class Actinopteri; order Cypriniformes; family Cyprinidae; genus Onychostoma; species Onychostoma macrolepis. The sequence goes on from NC_081169.1 coordinate 11,043,514, forward strand.
GGTTTGAAATCATGCATGGCACGGAAGGTTCCCCTGCTTAAACCAGCACATGTCCAGGCCCGACTTAAGTTTGCCAATGACCATTTGGATGATCCAGAGGAGTCATGGGAGAAAGTCATGTGGTCAGATGAGACCAAAATAGAACTTTTGGTCATAATTCCACTAAACGTGTTTGGAGGAAGAAGAATGATGAGTACCATCCCAAGAACACCATCCCTACTGTGAAGCATGGGGTGGTAGCATCATCTTTGGGGGTGTTTTTCTGCACATGGGACAGGGCGACTGCACTGTATTAAGGAGAGGATGACCGGGGCCATGTATTGCGAGATTTTGGGGAACAACCTCCTTCCCTCAGTTAGAGCATTGAAGATGGGTCGAGGCTGGGTCTTCCAACATGACAATGACCGAAGCACACAGCCAGGATAACCAAGGAGTGGCTCTGTAAGAAGCATATCAAGGTTCTGGCGTGGCCTAGCCAGTCTCAGACCTAAACCCAATAGAGAATCTTTGGAGGAGCTCAAACTCCGTGTTTCTCAGCGACAGGCCAGAAACCTGACTGATCTAGAGAAGATCTGTGTGGAGGTGGGCCAAAATCCCTCCTGCAGTGTGTGCAAACCTGGTGAAAACTACAGGAAAGCGTTTGACCTCTGTAATTGCAAACAAAGGCTACTGTACCAAATATTAACATTGATTTTCTCAGGTGTTCAAATACTTATTTGCAGCTGTATCATACAAATAAATAGTTAAAAAATCATACATTGTGATTTCATTGTGATACATTGTGATTTCTGGATATTTTTTTTTAGATTATGTCTCTCACAGTGGACATGCACCTACGATGACAATTTCAGACCCCTCCATGATTTCTAAGTGGGAGAACTTGCAAAATAGCAGGGTGTTCAAATACTTATTTTCCTCACTGTATAACAACTTGTTTTTCTTTAATTGCTAGTCAAGTTGAAAAAGTGATTAAACAGTTCACACAAGAGAGCAGCAAATGAGCTTTTGACATTTAAATAAACAGTTAAACATGTTTATTTAATTTGAAAAGTGATTTACTAATGTAATTTTTATATAAATTAAATAGTTTTATAAACTTTAATTATAAAACTATAAAACATAATATAGAAATCTAAATATATAATATAATATCATATATTTGTAGTTGTATGTACATTTGTAATTAATAAATTTATAATCGATTTCTTCTCATTATGTTCGCATTACTAATTTACATTAATTCAATATTTTCTAAACTATATATATATATATATAGAGAGAGAGAGAGAGAGAGAAGGAATCAATTATCAGCTTTATGATATAATATAATACAATATAATTAGTGAGTAAGTAATTGATTCCTTGTTTATTTTTGTTGTTTTTCTGCCAGTCAAAGCAAAACTTGACACACGCAGACAGAATGCAAACAATTTTTCCCAATAATTTAAATTAAAAGTGAGTGTCTGCGATGTAGACTTGGGCCCAGACTTGAAAGCTTTGGAAGGAAATGGGTAGCGAAAAAGACACAAATGCAAAGCAACTCACCCCTGAGGTTCAATCCGATGCCCCCTCCCCCCTCTGCCTCTTTCTAGTCTGAGCACAGAGCCGTCAAGCCCCCTTCCCCATTCCATCACCTCACTCCTGTGTGTGCTGCTAGTGGAACAAGTCTGGCTTTCAGTAATAAGTTGACAGCTGTAGAAAATGGCCGCTCTCAGTTTGTTTGCTTTTTTTTTTTTACACAATCTCATTATATTATACTGTGGCGGTGGCCTTGAAAGCTGTGAAACGTGTCTTGCTGGAAGACGAGAGAAAGCCAGCCATATGGAATGCAGTCTGAAAGTAGGCCGAACTCTGTGCATTCCAATTTTCTCGATCAACACTGTTCCCTGCAGTTCTCTCTGTAATTTAATCACAGCTCCTCGTATCAGAGGTGACCAATGTTCGATTGTGGATGGCCACCTATGGATTTCTTTAATAGAAGCGAGGGTCCATGTTTATTGTAAGGGAGAATCTGGACAAAACCTTTCAGGCCAGACTTTAATTTGTCAGCATCAGTGACAAATGGAGCACAGATTTAATCAGATACATCAGAGGCAATTACTCTTGTATTTTCATTACATTTGAGTTTGGTGCACAGTGTTGCTATATTGGTAGCATATATCAAAGCAAAGGCTAATGAAAGAAAGCATCCAAATTATAATCTACTTTCTTAGAGCTATTTTTAGTAGATGCTGCCCACTTAAGAGCCCTTTTTTGCATCTAAAGCCTTTAAAGAGAACTGTCAACATGTAAAATCTTGTAATAAAATGTGTTCGGCATTGATAATGCATACTTGATATGATATGAATGCATGCACGTAATAACCACTAACAATTTACACAAAGAAAGTCAGGCTGACACACACACACTCTAGCTAAACAAAGGAAAACAAGAACCTCAAGAGCAGGGTGCCTTTTCCCCAAACCAAAAGAGAAAGAAAAAAAAGATGATTGGAGAGGAGCGCATAGCTTCCAGCATCCACACTGTCACTCCTGTGCAAAGCTCAACTATGACCCTCAAAAATAGAACAACCTCCAAAATTAGCTCTTCTTCTGTAGCCTATTTAATTGAAACCAGTGAGGAGGCAGAGGGAGATGTTGTCCAAATCTGTCTTAAAACTTATTGGTGTATACCTCATTATGCTCACTACACTACCAGAAAACTCCCTACAGTGCCAATTAGTCTCAATTAGCAGTTGTCCTTTTGAAAAGTAACAGAGAGCTCCCTCTAGAGGCTGCACTGTGTCAGTAAAATACCAAACTCCTGTTGAAGAGACCAGAGAACTCTCAAATTATTGAATGCAAACACACACACATGCTTGAAAAATCAACCACAATATATTAATTTTAACACAACTTAGTAACAAGCAATTATATATAGTGAAACTATCATTTGCAATATTAAATATGGATTAAAAAAGATGTATATACTCCGGAGTCACAGAAAAAAGTTTAACACCATCATACAAAATAGCTCAAAACACCTGTATTTTGTTTATTACAAAGTATTTAAGTATTTTATTACATTTTCAACAATTGGTCAGTGAAGGCAGGTGTTTAACCATATCTTCTAACAATAAGCATTAAATAATGTAGTTCCAAATAAACAAACTTACCATTAATTGAAGAAACAATGTTTGTTTGATCATTTTTGCTTAAAAACATTTGCAAAACAGGGTTGAGCTTGTCGAATGTAGTCAATTATAATTTGTGCAAATATTGAAAAAAAGGAGATTATTTACTGTAAAAAAAGATCTTACATTAATATTAAAGAGTTTAACATTTCTTGTAAGAAGGAATAGATTATACTTAAAGTAGCATGCAAAATAGTTTGGTTATTGTATTATATTAATTTTTTTTGTCATAAAATTAGTTTATTATTAAACAAAGAACTGAATATTAAGTCTGCACATTATGCTACAACTATGACATTTTTATTTGATTTTAATTGTTGGACATAGGTAACGTGGTCGAGACAGCTGACATGGAACGTAAAAAATTATTTTAAAGACATTTGATATGTGTTAAGCTAGTTCTTTCATATTAGGTTAATTTTATGTCAGATAATAGTTTATCTAACATGTATAATAGTTCTTAAAAACATGGGATTTGGGCCTTTAAAGCTTGTTTAAAAAGCCATAAAGTGCACTGTCTTGATGGAATGTGCCAGATAATAATTTAAATCTGCTATATTTACATAAGCGTAAACTCTACTTAAAAAAAGATCTAAAAAAAAAACACTGCAGCAGTACCAGATGGTTGTACCATAGACTGAATGATTTCCATATTCAAACCAGCAGTCCAGGGTACTTCAAAGAATACTATGGTACTTCTTTATAAGTGGATCTTAGCGTCACATGTGGGTGTAAAGGACTTGTAGCCATGTTGAATTACTGTGGCTGGTGCCACTGATGGTGGAGGTTGACTAATATGTTGATGTGGCCCACAGTATTTCCATGAGCTTAGGACTGTTAAGAGAGGATATTGGCACGCCCATCCCCCACCAGTACTGTAGATTACACTTCGCAATAGCAACCTCCTCGAGCACCTCTCCCTTTTCGTCATCCGCCCCGCTACCCCTCCTTCTTCTCTTTCACTAGACTACCCAGTCAAATGATTTATCTCATTTCTTTCTTCATCTGCCTCTCTGCCTCTACAGATGTGCTGGTGCATTTCCTCCAGCCTGCTGAAGACTAGCTTACTGAGGACTGGAAGAACTGCAGCACATTAACAGATGCATAGTCAAAACTCAGCCTTGCATTAGCCGAGGCCAAATGTTACATAAACATTTATAAATCTCATCGACTTAAAAGAAAGTGCATGTTGATTATGTTGGACAGTGGATAGCCAGTATTCTAGGACTAAGAGTAGGTTTACACAACAATGATTGTACTTGTGAAAAGTTTTGTGTATAGTGAATTGTAATGTGTACTTGAAAACGACTAAAACACTGTATTGTGCATGCCAGGCCAGTAGTTGGCGATGTCACTTTGTAAAGAAAAACTATATGTCTGCGCACATACACATTCCTATAGACTGATCACGTAATACGCATGCGGATGACGTCACCGTTTTCACAGATTTGCATTTTTGAAGTTTACATGGAGACGTTTACTAAACGTACATACTGAAACTCATTTCAAACGTTTGTGTTTTCAGGACCCCAAAACGCCGTTCTTGTGTAAATGAACAGCCAAAATGCATTGGAAAAAAAAAAAAATTCATGTTTTTCTTAAAAATTGTGTTGTGTAAACATCCCCTTAACATTCAAGTAAAGAAAGGTATCGGAACAACAAGAAATGAATAGTAATATCAAAATAAATTTAACTTGTCATGTTGTGTTGTACAAACTGTTCTGTCATTAGCCAAGTACATGATGTACATGCTAATTATCATTAAAATATCGCAAGTGCCGACTAGGGCTGTCAAAATGGCTGAAAAACTAAATTCGAATTTTGTACTTAAATGTTATCAAAATTCGAATTATATTTGAATTTAAAAGGCATCATTTCAGTTAGGGGGAAAAAAGCTTTTGGCTTCTCTCCTGAGGCCACAAGAGGGCGCATTGAGCAAAATATTACTAATCCATGGTTCTTCAAAGCATAAAATAACAGGACTATCTTTGAAAAATTTGCATAATGTTTAAAATAATGTTTAACCTTATATACAATTAGAAACAAAACAGCATCATGTATACAAGTTTAATACAAAGCACGGAAAACCAATCACAAAGAGTAACGTTACTTTTTTCATTTAAAACATGAGATGCAGTGGAATGGGGAGAGACCCGTCCCGCCATAAAGTTTTGAGACATGTTTTTTCAAAGTTGAACTTACAATAATTTTAAATGGCTTTCTAAATATCCGACTCTCTTTTGCGAGACGCGAGTGCAACGGTGATAGATGTCCCTCTTGAAAATGCGATAAATATGTGTTCTGTGTGAACGGCTTGGTTCCAGTTTTGACATAAACAACATAATCTCCGCATTGATGTTCTCTTTTTCCTCAGTATTTTAAATGAACAACGTATCCAGTGGGTTCAACTGGATAGGCTAAAAAAGCATTAAAATGCAATGAAACCTACCTACATCTTTATCGCATCTCGTGCGCCAGATAAGGCACAATTTTTTTTTTTGACAGCCCTAGTGCCGACACAATCTTTTTTCGTTTAACTTTAGTGCATAAATTCTGTAGCAATACTTCCACGTTCGAATGCTACTCCAAGTCAGAATTAAATGAAAATACACCTTATTTATTTTGTAAATACATGATTCATCCATTTATGCATTTTTTTTTTTTTGACATAATGTTTAATGAAAATGTCATAACACATTTATAGAGGTGTGATGGTTGCTGAATATACATCATACTATTAAAGGACAGCAAATGCAGTGTAAAGCTTTAATTAAAATAAATTATTTTTTTACACAGAATTTACCAACCAGGTCTACGTTTCTCAAAATTAGTGTGAGATAAGTTCTATCATGACAACTCTTGGAAGATTTTAGCATGTAAATGGATATGACAATGTTAATGTGTTTGGTTTTGGCAGAATAGATCTGCTTCGCTGCTGCTGCTGCTATTGCTGTTGTTGTAGATTATTGCTGCTGCTGCCGCTACAAAGCAAGTGCAGGACCCATTGCAGATCTATACAGGTGGAGCTGGGGAAGGTGGAGGGCTTCAGAGGAAACCTGAAGCACATTTAAAAATGCTCTAGTGAATGCTAACCAGTCATTTAAATGTAAAGCAAGTTCATTCATTGGCTGTGTATGCAACATGAACCAATCAGTTTGTGCCAAGTAGTTTAACGCTGTGAATATCATCAATTTGCGTTAACGACCCATCAGTCTGCGCCATCTAGTGTTTCATGACAGAACTTGGCATTTGATCGTAGATCGTAGATCTAAAATCTATTTAGGATTACGATGCTGTTGGGAAACGCAGCCCAGATCTCATGAGAAAATGTAACTATTTTATGAAGTGATGATTTCAAATGATGCGATTTGTAGGGAAACATATGATATAAAAAAAAAAAAAGTAATCAAACATCCCTAACCACTAAATCTAAGTCAGCAGGGTGTAAGCTGTGATCATACGAACAAACGAGATCATACAAATACAAATTAACCACCAATTTGCCAAAATGTATAATAGTTCCAAATAGTAAATAGGGGTGTGTGATATCATCTGCGATAATATCGTAATTTGACATTATTGAGTGTTTTGCAAAAACCATTCAAAACACCTACCTACAGAGTGCAAGTGCACGCATTACGTGAAGTCTAGACTAGTGAGCGTATGCATTAACAGTGCATTCTTTCACTGCATGACTCAGTCTATTAAAATACATTTAAAATGATCACAAATTCAAGACATGGGGGCAGAAAATGTATAGATTTATTCCACTTCATATAGTTAATCAATTTCACACAAAAAATGCGGTTTTTACCTCGATTACAAATGTGGTATTTATTTTTTACAACAGTTCAATAGATAAGAAGTTAATTACGAGTTAATTTACGTTTTAGACAGCATATTTCCTGTTTTTGCTCTATTTCGGCAACAAAAATCATTCCAAGCACAGCCACAGCACTGTTTTGTGTCTCTGAGCAACATGACAGTGTTTCGTTCCTGAATGAATCAACCGTTTAATTGATTCGGTTCAATCGCAATGACTCACTTAACAGTGACTTGCTGCCAGCTACTGGCGGTTTTAATTTAATTTAATTTAAATAATTTCAAATATCAGTATTCAATGTTTTATGTTTAATACATCAAAACATTATTTATGCATTTGTAACTGCAGGTTAAATGCATTCATGACCTGTATTAACAGTGTGTGAAAATACATCTAAATGCCATTTCAGATTCTGAAATGCTTCTGTGCTTCTGTGTTTCCTCTGCATTGCAAAGATGAATTTTGTTGATACTGATTTAATTTGCTTGGTAACAGCCCAAATGTCTTATTATTCTAATTCAGTGTAACAATTTGACTCAAAAGATAATGCACACTTTTAGAAAAAAATGGCTTTTTAAAGGTTAAAATGCCCATAAAAGGTAAAAATCAATGTAAACTTATTGAAAAAGATGAATTTCTATCAGTGAACTGACCACCACACAGAATATGAAGAATATCAAAAAATGCAGGAGTCAGCTGTCCATGGTAGTCCTTAGGATACCAGCGCCATAACACACTCCCAGAAAATATCGAGATATCATTTTCGAGATATCAATATCGCACACCCCTAGTTACAAACTGCCATTAGAGTGTTTTACCATTTAAATCTTTCAGATGCCCACATCTCGAAATCCAGTCAACATCTGATGAATAGTCCCTGTCCTACATGTTTTGCTTTCCTGATAATCTGTTATACTCAGATGTATGTCACAATAAGAAAAAACATCTGTCGCTATTTCTGTTTCAATGCAACTTTAAAGCGCTGTTTTTCAGTAATGTTCAAGGATGCGTTAAATCTGTTCATATTATATACAGTAGCTGAAAAGAGAGGATAATCTTTTAAAATGGAGCAAGTATATTATTTCTCCAGAGATGGAGAAGGACAATAAAGATGCATGGGAGCCTTTTTATTTGTATTAAAGCCCTTTTTCTTGACTAAAAATGTTTCCGAATTCATTTTTTCTCCAGAGATGGAGAAATAATAGTTAGCAGGACAAATTGACATTTATTAGACAACAAGCTGCACATGACATATAAAGCACTAGTTGTTTGCTTTGTGTTAAAATGTCACCAAACGCTGCAAAATGTTGGTATTTAGGTAACTTCATTAAAGATACCAGCTTACATGATTTTTTTCATATGAATTGTAAGTCTATGGTTTTACCCTCAACTATTATCAGTGGAAAATTCATCCTAGTTCACCAAGCATAAAGCCAAAGGATGCACAAAGCAGCATGAAATTAGTTCCATATTCATCAGCATCACCTTGGAGAGGAGTTTCGGTTTTAAAAAGTGTCAAAACATCTCATTTGTATGCAGAACCAAATGAGCTATTTGAAATGTACTCGCCAAAAGTGTTAATGCTGAAGATGCTCAATGCATTTTCAGAGATTGTCTGCTAAAGACACCTGCGTTCGCCATGGACCGCGATGCTCGCAAACACCCTCGCTCAAATGGAATATCCAGGATCCTTCGTTGCACTAGAGAACCATATATCCTCAGAGGCATTTGTCTGCTATATTGAATTGCCCTGCTGTGTTTGCTGGCACAGGCTATGTGTTCACATAAATCGTTGCCTGTGGTGTAACATGGACCTGATGTCCTGCCGCATGTTCCACTGCTTGAAAAGACTGCAGGACTGACAAGGATGCTTACAGGTGCACTTGTACGGTTATTTTAGTAGGGTAAATCCCATTGCTTATATTTTATTCTTTATATTATATATCACATTCGCACTGTGCAAAATACATATTTGGGGACCTATCAACTGATTTGTGAGCATTCACACACCGTACCCTCTGGAACTTGCCCTCCAACTTGCACATCTTGCGTGATGCTCTTCGCAGATCGTATTTAAGCCTTTATGTTTCCCTCTTGGACCATCTATAGTTTCTTTTAACCGAGTATTTCTATGGATCTCCAGTGAAAATGGCTAGTGGGACAGTTTGTCTGGTAGAGAGATGAATATTTCGACCCTCTGCACTTTAATAATATCTGAAATCTAGGGAGAGGATCTATCCACCTAATAACGGCGAAACAAGAACAGCTATAAATCTCCTCTGATGGACCCACATTTAGCAATGGACTATGCCATGCACTGCTCTTCTGCTCCAAATGCATGTACTGATTCATACTGACACACACACTAGCGCTCAGCACAAAGTACACACAGTCTCACGAGGCCGAAGATGCTCATGAACATGCAAGTTCTAGATAATAAGAGTGAACAATGCAGTGGACATTTGATGTTAACACCTTGATGGATGCAGAAGTCCACCTTCCTTTGTGAAAGCCATGGGAATGAGGGATATTTTTTGTTTGGCAGTGCTAGGCACAATCATTATTTGTTTAAAGCGATGCCCTATAGGCGATCTCACTTCAGGCCAGCCTCTGATTGCGTTATGCAGTAAAACCACTGCAGACCACCAGCTCAACATATCAGTGAGATCGAAAACAAAGTCATTCTCAATCAAACAATGCTTTTGTAAGAAGTAGATACCTCAAATAGTGTGGCTTTGTTGAGGAGAGGTGTGATATTACTTTTCGAAGTCATAGGACTTACAATTTTCACCTGGCAGATGATAAATTGGGTGAAAAAACCCATAGACTTACACTGATAGAAGGACACAAACAATACCTAAAGAAACCAACAAAAACACTCCAGAAACTAGGAGTGGAAATAAGTTATACTATATTAATATAGTGGATCAAACTTTTGAATGATGAAAAGAAATCGTATTTTTACTGTACACAGCATTCGCCAGCCCAATCTCATGAGAAAATGTAACTATTTTCTTATTTCATATAGATGCATATCAATGTTCGTATAAATGCAATCATTTGCATAATTTTTTGCCATAAAAAAAGTATGTATGAAAGTCCCAACCTATGCCTCAAATTTTATCTTCAGTTGGGCATAAGCTTTTCTTCAAAAAGATCATATGAATTCATCTGAATTAGTCGGCAATTAGCCAAAACATAAAATAGTTGTGAATTTTCATGTTTTAAATATTAATTCTAAGTAAATATTTAAATATAGTGTTTTGAATATATACTCAGAATTCACAAAAAATATATATATTTCTACGGAAACATATGATTTTCAGAAAAAAGAAATAAATAAAGTGAATGTCCCACACTAACCCATGAAATTTAACCGTCAGTTTGACATAATCAGATTGTGCAGAAACATAATGAGATCATACATAAAGAGTTACAAATGCCATGAGAGTTTTTTGGCATTTACTCAGAATTCATCATAATTATAAAACATAAATAGTTTACTATCCATTGATGAATCTGTCGATTGAATTTGGAACTCACAAAAAATAAGATAAACACTTGTTAACTGGTGGCATGGATAATATCAACGGCAATAATCTCAAAATTGCCAAACATTGGCCTATTAATCAATGGTATATCTCACTATCTGGGCCACACTAATAATAATATTATGATTTGTTAAATTTGTTTTTTACGGTTATCCAAAATTGTTGTATATTGAGTTTGGATTCTAAATGAATAAAACAATAAATAAAACAAAAGTTCTTGTATACTCACAGATTTGATCTAATGTTTCCCCTCAAAAAGTGATTTTATAACAAAATTGTTCTACGATCATGTGTGCAAGCTTCCTTTTTTTTTTTTCTTTTGCTACAGGACCATATAGACAAACAGGAAGAAAGGGGATGGGATTGGGAAAGGTCCTCAAGTCAGGACTCAAACTCAGCTCTCCCAATATACAACATGCTGGAGCACAGCCCACAATGCTATCGGCTCCAACAATCATTTCAGTTTTTGATCTTACAAACCAAAGGGTTGTCTATTTACAAATTTAGGAGAGAAATTTCGAGACGTTTATGCTTTAAACTGGTCTTTATGCTAAACCGAGCTTTATGCTGGTCTTTAAAAAAATGTATTATAGAAATACACAATGATGATTCATGGTATATCAATAAGATCATGACTTACCCATGTAAGTTTGATAGGAATTCTAATGTCAAGACATTTTTGCAATAGCTTCTATTCTCCAAACTACTTTACTCAGATGTTCACACTGACAAGACTGAGTCATCAGGAAGCGACACCCTCCCTCGGTCTCCCTCAGTCCACATCTGATGATCTTCCCACAAGGTGTCTCACCTCCCAAAAAAGAGTGAAAGTGAGCACACCATGCTTCTCTAACCTTCTAAACATCTCCTCAGTTCAAGTGCAACACCACAATACACTACATATATACTATAGATGCTAGCAGTGCACTATAAGATCCCTGAGCAACAGTGTGATGACTGACAGTGAGTTAGGTAGCTTTGGAGAAATAGGTCATAGAGCTAAAAATACCTATCTGTGTCTCTCTCTCTCCTCTTGAAGACAAAGAGAGTCTCTCTGGAAAAAAAAAAAAAAGTGAGTGAGTGAGTGAGTGAGTGAAATGAAGAGAACAGCCCACCAGTCTCAGAAGAAGAAAAATGCCCTTATAGAATTGGTTCGCTTATGCAAACAAACATTAAAAAGGGTCTGAGCATAGAGATGGGGAGGAAGGATCTAGAACCGGGTGACAGTCTTCGGCTTAAGAGCGACAGTGTGAAGAATTATATAGATCTCATTTTTCTCAGATCAGTGAGGCAAAGCGGAATAACTATCCAAGAAGTCCGCATTCCGCATCCTACGAGATGACTGGAAGAGACAGGACACCATCACTTTAGGAGACTGAGAGAGATAGTGGAAGATAGAGGAAAAATAGAGACAGTAAGTGAACCTGAGTAATTACTAGAGAGATGTGAGGACCAGTGGAGGAAGAGAGACTGAACAAAGAGAAATACGCAACGAGAACAGTGGGAAACTATTCCAAAGATTCCCAATGAAATGCCATCATTTTGGTGAAGGCATGCCAGTTAGCAGATAATCAGCAATCAAGGCAGGCATAATTTAATCACCATCTCTTAAAAATGAGTGATTTATAAAAGCCAGTAATGTAAATTAGATTGGCTCCTCAACTGATATCTCCTCATGGCTCCAGAAGTACTGCACTTTAACTGGGTTCTTTGAAGAGGGTTACTGAAGAGCGTAACATCACAGTAATTCAGACGCTGATTGCAGCCCCTCTTTCTGTTCATTCATGTTTCTCATGCAAATATCTCAAATGCACCAAGACTCACACCTGACCTTGTACATGATTAAAAACATCCGTCCTCAGTCAACAGCAAAGTTCACCGCTCAGGGAAACCGATCGAACCGAGGAGAACCCAGTAAGATACTGCAGGATTTGTCATGTATGAGTTACTGTCACTGAATCAAAACTGCGGATTTACAAATTCCACAGCAGTTTTATACCTTTACAGAAAAGTATTAGATAGAGCTACTGAAGTTAATCAAGGTACTGATACTACAATAGTCATGCAAAATAGTACTTTACAAAAAAAGTGTCATCAGTTAATGCATTGACTAACATTAATGAGTAATAATACATTTGTTACAGTAGTTAAAAAAATACATTGTTCATTATGAGCTCATGTTATCCCAGGTTCATTAAAAAAGGCTAATAATACTAACAGATACAACTTTTGGTTTAATGTATTAGTAAACGTTGAAACTAACATTAGTATTGGTTATGCCAATGGCGTCCATTCAGAAAAGTCACGTGAGGCACGAACTGTAGGTAGGATAGGGTATAAGCTATATTTGCAGCATATATGTCCAGACACACTTAATTTGTCAAGTCTGAATGTATATTTTTTGCAAAATATTTGTCTGAATTCAAATTATGTCAAAGCTATTCGTTTGAGTTTGCGTAGCAGGCATTGTAGGACAATGGTAACCAACACCCGAATGCCATTTCACGTGTATTACTCTTACACGTGTATTATTGTAAGTTATTAAAATGCTATAATTTGTCATAAGTTAAGACTTTCTTACCTCATAAAACCTTGCATCCTGTCTACTGAACTCTGTGCGCGCGCCGCTCTAGTTAACGGTTTTTGCGCCAAGTGAGAATTTAAGTCTCGTGCGATCATGCATAAAGTCGTCTCCATTCACAAAGCTGAAATAGTATGAATAATAACATTAATAATATACGTAGTCAAATGTTTGGCAGCAGTGCTCAATGTTACCACAGAGTAGACAAGTTGTTATTTTTTTATTATCATTTTTAGATTAAAGAAATAGACAAATAACATTCCACAAGCTCTGAAATTTGGCCTGGTTATGTTTTGGTTGTTGTTGTTTTTGTTTTTTGGGGGTTTTTCAAAAGTAATACACATTTTAGATTTGTTTAGTTTTTGTAAACGTATAATTTTATATATAGGCCTAATTAAATATCCTATATATATATATAAATATATAATAGATTTGATTTGGGTAACGTTTTAACCCGCTGTGGGCTACTGTGATGTTATCAAACTGCAACCAAAATACAACGTTGTGGAGACGTTTTAAGCTTGCTGGGTCCAGGTAGGCAATCGTGGTAGTTACTGGAGAGAGAGATGCAACCTCCCAGGTTAAAACCCGGCACAAGTGCAATTTCCTCTTTATCAGATACCTATAAAAGCTACATTCACATATTCATGCCAAACACAAACACGTCTCCCCATTCGAAAGGTCCCCGTCTCTAGCAGACGAATGTAAAGCAATTTTTGGCACTGAGCCCGTGTGGCGTCTGCGTGCCGCACGCCGAAAAAATGTGTCAGTGTGCACAAAGGAATCTAATGGAAACTTCACAGAATGTGCACTGATGCAACGGCGCATAAGAGATATCAGATGTTGCACGCCACTAAAATGTCATGTTTAAGCATGCATTTGCTTCAGAAATAACACTTAGAAATCATATTCACGATGCACGTAATTTGTACAATCTAATGTGTGCGTTCAGCGCGTGCAACGTAACCACTGAAAACCCTCGGTGTGATAAACTGTAACATTTTCCGGTTCTGGCAGTTTGCACCTAAATGTTATCCTCTGACAGACAGCACACCAGTTCATTTTGTTTGTCATCACATTACACAAAAGCAAAAGCAACAAGGTTCAAGTATCACTCGTTTATCTTGAGACTCGGTGGCCAGTGAACTCTCCGATTCCAATACCAACAACTGTAAGTTCCTAGTGATCAATACTGACCAGAGACGCCGGGTCAACATTCTCAACATTCCTCCATATCACTGTGCATATGCAGAAATGACACCCGAGACTCTGCACTTTATAACATGCCATATTTGCCCAGATGACAAAATGTCGTCGCGTGCATTATGATTTATTGCATTTCAACATGCGTTCGTAGTTTAAACCTCGCCGGCATTTTATACTTTTAAAGATGTTTGTATATTTGTGAATTTGAACGAACGCTGTTTGTTGCATGACATGTATTCCATAACGCATAAAAACAGAATTATTTTTACTTACGATTTCAGAGGATTTTGGACCACTGTGGCCATTTTGATATAGAATGATACAATGTAAGACTGCAGATCCCCGGTATTGTACATGTAATATAGCAGCAATTTCAATTTCATTCATTCTCTGGGGCTGCGGCTGGATCGGCCAGCCAATAGGAGCACGACTGGCTGACTGTCACTGCGGGGAAATGTAGTTTTTATTCCCTAATGGCTTCAGGAGACAGCGGTGCGTGTACTACAAATAGCACAATGCACTGCGGTTAACTGTATACTAGTCCCGCCTTGATTTTGGATGGGCAAGCCAAAACATCTACTGTAAATTCAAGGTTGGATTGCTGGACTGTCTGTCAGTATTTTTGCTCTCATGTTGGTAGCTTCTTATAATTCGCAGACAATTGGAAGTATTTTAGAGAGCGATGGGCAGCTATGAAGAGCGATGAAGTCTAACGTATATTTCTTTTCGCAGTGTGCATATTATATCTATTAGAGATAATTCGAGCAAATTTCGGTAGGCACTGATCAATATCATTATTACACAGCTTTATCCTCCTATAGATGTGCGCTATATATCACTAACACAATTCCACTGCCTTCTGTTGTGAGCTAACAATAGTTTTCATCTTCTTAATCTAACTTAAACCTCAAACAAACTTTTCTGCATTTTTACATTTTCATTAATTTCTTATAAATAAAAATAAAAATAATCTACAGCCTGGCCTTAAAACATGCTAAACACGAGTAATATTAATGGACAATAACAGTAAAATAATTCTGCTATGTGTTTTTATTCTGCTTATGCAATGAGAAACATGTGCATCTAAATATTGTGAATATTATCAGCCAGACTGACCTCTAATAGAAATGGAATGACTGTAAAGGGCTCTTCAGTCCAGTTAACTGCAATGGCGCCACTTTGAAGGCATTCTGTTACATGTGATATTTATAGATCCCTGCTAACAAATATTTAATGAACCTTAGCAAGCTCTATGGAATGACTGAACAAAAATGTCCTGTTGATTCATAAGGGATTACTGCAGAATTGGTGCATTTTTGGGGGGATTTTAGAGTTGAGCTAATCTTCAATTTAAGATATTGCACTACAATAAATTCTAAAACTAAATTGAAATATCAATTCTATTCTATTTGCACCAACACAATTTTTACTAATTTTACAAAACCTAATCATACGATAATGAGCTCATGTGAGAGCTTTTTCATGGAGACTTGTTTTTATTGACCTGGATACCTCAGTAAAAACTTCTGTATTCTGCACACAAAAACTGCTATGAGACAGTTGATCATAACAGCCACTAGAGGGCGTCGAAATACGCAATAATACACAATGAAGGCGGCTGATAGAGTAGCAACAGCGCCCTCTTGAGTCCAGACAGAAAAACAACTAGCGCCAGCAGCAGCACAGTAGTAGCAGCAGCAGCTAGTAGTCCTGGGACAGTTGTAGTCCAACTAGCTTTCCAGAGAGTTGCGATGGTTTTAAATCTTTCACGATGTCTGAAATGCTGCTGAAAGATATGGATGAGATTTCTCTCGGGCCTGTTAAAATGGAAGAGCAGAAGGAAAACGGACGGAGCTTTCTGCTGGTGGACGAAAACGAAAGCTTGCAGGTTTGTTTTTGTTAGCTTCTGTGTTAGCCATCAAGCTATTAGGTAAACAGCACATGTAGGGTCTTAGTTGTTTTTATACACTTTGATAGGTCAATTCACGAGCACGCTAATAACTATGTGTACTTTAAATAATAAACAGATTAACTAACCGTCAGTATGATTGCATCAAAAGGAATGGCTGTCTTTTGACAACATTTACGGATCTTTAACCATTGATCATTATTGATTGTATCAAGGGTTTGTTTAGTTCTTGTCACGTGCATTCATGATCTCAGGTCTGTGTGCTGCTGGCCCATGTGCTACAGCAGATGATACATCTGTCAACACAGTGTGATTTACAAACGCTGAATGATCTCAGTGCTGTTATGTTATGGCATGATATTCTGATGTACTTTGGTAATACCATGGTATACGAATGTAGCAGCTATTCGCTGTGATCTACGAGCCAACAATGAGAGTCAACAATGACAGTGTCGTTTCATAGGCTAGTTTATAGTGTTTTCAGGAACCAGTCTTAAAGTGATCAATTGCTGTCACTTTGAGAGATTGTTACTGTATAGAGACCCAAAAATGAAACTTCATTATGTACTTACTCTTTTGTTGTTTCAAACCCATATGACTTTCTTTCTTTAGTGGAACACAAAAGGCAGGATGACTCATTCATCATTCGTGATGACATAATTGTCATTTTAGGTGAACTGTCTCTTTAAGATTCTTGCAAATGGTGATAGACAGACACAGAGATAGGTGTGGCAGGCATCCAAGAGGAACCATTAACACAGAATTCTGCAAACTCATTGTGAAATTACAACAGAAAACATCCAATAACGCACACAGGCTGAGTTAGAATTAATATTCTGCATGCATCTAAAACAGAATCTCACTGAATTGCTACGTTTGAAAGCATTAAGAACTGAACAGTCATTATTATATTTGTATGTGTAGGTATGTAGGACCTATACATGTTAGAGGTCTTCTGTTAAACATTGTGATCTCCAGCTATTCGCAAAATGTTGAATTTGTTGTTTTGTTGTAATTGGTTACATTTGTCTAAATCATGTAATATTATATTGTTCTATTTGCATATATTGCTTTGGCAATATGGAATTGAAAATTGAAATGAACTGAATTGGTAAACAGAGGATGGATGGATGGATGGATGGATGACAGGCCAAAAGATAAATAGACAGACGGATGGAGGAGATAGGTAAAAAGATGGATGGATGGATGGATTGATTGATTGATGGATGATAGGCAAAAAGATAGATAGATAGATAGATAGATGGATGGATGGATGGTAGGCAAATAGATAGATAGATAGATAGATGATGATGGATGGTAGGCAAAAAGATAGATAGATAGATAGATAGATAGTGGGTGGATGGATAGATGATAGGACAAAAGATAAATATATAGACAGACAGGACGGACGGAGATAGATAGATGGATGGATGGATAGATGATAGGCCAAAAGATAAATATATAGACAGACAGACAGGATGGATGGAGATAGGCCAAAAGATAAATAGACAGGACGGACGGACGTAGATAGATACACACTGATAGATAGTGTGACAATTGCTGTAAACTTGATCTCTCTGATACTCTTTCTCTCTTCCAGGTGAAGAACGAAGCAGAGTTTTTGCAGAAGTTGGGCTGCAGTGCTGCTCAAGGAGTCAAAGTGCTTTCTATCTTCGGTAACACGGGTGACGGCAAGTCCCACACTCTCAATCACGTGCTTTTCAATGGTGAGGAGGTGTTCGCCACGTCTCCTTCTCCGTCCTCATGCACGGTGGGCGTATGGGCCTCTTACGAGCCGCGCCTGAACCTGATCGTGCTGGACACGGAGGGCCTGCTCGGGGCCGCCAGTCAGCAGAACCGGCGGATGCGTCTGCTGCTGAAGGTTCTGGCCGTATCGGACGTGGTCATCTACCGCACACGGGCCGAGAGGCTGCACAACGACATGTTCCAGTTCCTCGGCAGCGCATCGGCCGCTTACCTGAAGCACTTCACACCTGAGCTCCGCGCTCTGTCTAGCCGCTGCGGGCTTGACGTGCCTCTCTCCAGCCTGGGACCTGCTGTTATAGTTTTCCAAGAGACTTTTCGTACTCAGCTGCTAGGCCAGGGTAAGTCAGAGCAAGCAGACTTTCACTGTTTACAAGGCCTGCAGTGTTTATCAATATGAGTACAGCATTTTTCTGATACATGTTGTTGCCAAAGGCTGTTGTACGACTAGCCTGGGGGCAAAGGGATTGCTGTTTAAACTTGGGTCTGCACACCCTCATGGGGCCTAAACACATAGCCAGGGGGGTCTTTGAAAAAGTCCTGAATTTCAGACTAGTGGAGAATCCCACAGGAAAAACGCAAGCTGTCAGTCAAACCAAAGGTTCTATTTTAAACTCAATGGTTTCATCGTTGCTGCTTTTATTTCTGTCTGCTTAGTGATGAGAATTTCAATTTGTTTCATTGTTTCTCTGTAGTCAAATGACAAATCTTTAGAGAGTAATACATGGGCCACAATGCTCATTTTTATTTATTATTTTAATCAAAAATACATAAATTTAATGCATACAAAGACTTAAATGCATGATGAGCATGTTTTTTTAATTTTTGAATTTGAATTTACTGCTTTAATAAGCCATGTGATGCTTTCAACTTGACAAAAAAGTTAAATATTGTTAAATATTTAAAAACTTTTAACAAATAGTTTGTACACTCGCATGTATTCAAAGTGTGAGGAAAATGTTTTTACTGTTTACTGTTTTACTGGTTAGAACACATGACATTTTTAAGTTTTATAATTAATTAGTTTTTAGTAATTAGTTTTCTTGAGTATGGTATTTTTTTTTTTATCTTATGAAACCAAGATGAATACAAAACGATAAAGATATTACATAATATATAATACTGTATTGCATCTTCAGGTGATATATTGCTTCTATAAAAGGTTGCTACGCAATAAAAAAAATGTTTTATTAGGACACATTTTCAAATAAATACTTTTTTTTTTAATCTTTTTTTTTTTATCATTTGGCCAAAAGAAAAATCAAAACATTGAAGGTAACTTAATTGTTAAGCAACTAGTTATCTAACACAGATTGCAGGAAAATCCCAAGACAGTGTGACTCAGGTGTGGAGTGTTACAAAGATCACAATACTGCTCAGTTATAATTATGCCCTTGGGTAAACTCCAGGTTTTCAGCATGCTATAAATCATGGTACACGAAAAGTGTTGTATAAAACGCATAAAAATCTTTAAATGCCTGTAAAACTGTCATCTTTTTTTTATTTTGAAACGATTAAAGTAGTGCCATCCAATGAAGTGTGTCAGGCTAGAGAAATATGGGTTTGGTTTTCTTTATCCAGATGGCTCTGTCCCGGGGCAAGCAGACACACTGCTGCAAAAGCGCTTCCATGACTTGGGCCAGAGTACAGACGCCTTCAGCTCCGTTCAATACGTGGGCACCCAAACCATCACTCCCCCCACAGACTACTCACAGTTACTGCAGATAGTCAATCAGCAGGTGAAGAACACATCCCAGCGAGCCCCGCGCCAGCCTGCCATTGTGTTCAGTGCATTGCAGGTACAGCAGCTCATCAAACATTTATTTGTGTATGTGTGTGTAAAGTGACCCTAAAAAGAATTTAGACACTCAAAGCTTTCATATTTGGTTTGATATTTTGTATCTAACGCAATTACAGTAAATTCATGTATTTAAAAGGAGTAGTTCAACCAAAAAATGAAAATGTCATAATCACAAAAGAGGAAGCTTAGCAGAATGTTCACAATGTTCTTTTCCATACATTGAAAGTAAAGGGTGACCAAGGAATTTCAAGTTCCAAAAATGACTAATATAAAGGCAACATTAAAATGTTTAATTTGACTCTGTACCTTTAAATATGCATTACATACATACACAACCATTCAAAAGTTTGGGGTTAATGTTATTATTATTTTTTACGTTTAAATGTGTTACATGGCATTTATTCACATCTAAGATTGTATTAAATTGTTTAACTTTAAAATAGTAACAAAATAGTGGCTTTTAATGTTTCTATTTTAAATTAATGCTATTCTTTCAGACTTTCTGTTGGAATAAAAAAAATGTAAATGTAAAATGTTTCCACAATAATATTAAGCAGCATGATTGTTTTCAACATTGATGATAATAATACAAAATTTTTCTTGAGCACCAGGTTTATTATAGTTAATTAAAAGTAAAACCATAAAATAATTATTGTTAGTTGAAATAAAATACATTTTAACTAAAATAAAATAAAATATAAAAATCTTAAACTTCTTTTATTTCATAATTTTGCCAAGCCAAACAATTCTCATTTTCATTTAGTTTATCTTGATTACAATAATTATACTTATAATAATTATAAGGTAAAAAAAAAAGTACAACTTTAAATTTAAAATGAAAACAAAATATAAAAATAAAAACAAATTCATAAAATTGAATAATTTTGAAGGATCATGTGACGCTAAAGCCTGGTGTAACGGTTGCTAAAAATTCAGCTTTTCCATCACAGGAATAAATTATATTTTAAAATATATTAAATTGTAATAATATTTCACAATATTACTGTTTCTACCATATTTTAAATCAAATAAATGCAGCCTTGATGAACATGGTGACTCCTTTTAAAGACATCTTGCCAATCTTTTGAACGGTAGCGACTCAAGTGTCCTAAACTACTTTCCGGGGTCAGTGTATGCTTGTTTGTGTTCACCTTTGCCCACTGAGCATGTTTCTGAAAATGCGCTTCACTGGACTTCACTGCTCTGCTCTCTCTCAGGCCTTGAGCAACAGGTTCTGTGGCGAGATCTCAGATGACAAAATCAGCATATGCTCCTTCTTTCCTGATGAATATTTCACTTGCCCATCAGTCTGTCTCAGCTGCAAGTAAGTCCACACATGCTTCGAGCTGTAGATTGAATGTTGTTTTTTGTTTTTTACATACAGGTTGTGTTGAATGCACTGACGCATTGTGTTTGACGCATAATAAATCAAGAAAATTCCTGCATTGTCACACATCAAACTCTAATTTCATCACATCAACACTGAGCCACTTCATAATTTGATGATTTGCAGTTATAAAGAACTAGGATCTCTATTCAGCATGCAAAACTAATATATGGAAATGAGTTGCACATGAATGTAATTAGATCGTTTGTTGAGTTGTTTGTTATTGTTTTTGCTTGTGCGTGAATTAATAGAGCAGTACTCTTCAAGAGTACTTAAGAACTAGCGAATCATAACTAACCTCTCCAAAATTCCACGGCTTTAGTGTTCGGTGTAAGAACGGCATGAACCACCAGAAAGACGGGGTCTCACACATGGCTGATGGATTATGCCAGTATGCCCACCAATACAACAATAAAGTTCTCATTTGTAAGGTAAGAACTCACTGTCACGGCTAGTTCTCAAGGTCAAGATTAATGTTTATGTTTATATATGTGTGTGTATATGTATATATATATATGTATGTATGTATGTGTATATATATATATATATATATAAATCAGTTATTTGTTTTGTTTAAATTAGCATTTTTGTGTTTTTGTTGTTTATTTTTGTTTATTTTGCAAGTTTTTTTAGGTTTTGCTTTTGTTTTATTTTGTTTTAACTTTTTTATTATTTGCTATTTTGTGTTTTAAATTGTTTTTTGTTTTCATTTCTTTCAGTTAGTTTTTTTCTTGTTTCATGTTTTTATTTTTAATTCTGTTTTTAAAAAAAAATTTTAGTTTTTATTTGTTTTGGTTTTTTTGTTTGTTTGTTTTTTGTTTAATTTAGTGTTTTTATATTTTTGTTTTACTTCATTTTTTTTTGTTTGTTTTATTCGTTTTACTTTTTGTTGTAATGCCAATATGCAGGTTTCCATTTAAAAAATCACACTAAATTGAATTAAAATTGATAAAGACTTAGCGCTTAGATTTAATGAGATTTGCCACATATTTTCTCTGTTAATTGAGGTTTTAGATTAATCAGTTTGCTAAAACTGTCCTATATGGATTAGATTTCTCGATTAGAAATGAAAGGATAATAAATGGATGCAAAGGATGATAAATCATTTCTTCTACCCATGCAGAGGTGCTATGAGAGTGGAAAAGAAGTGATCGTCATACCGAAAACATCTGCCTCCACAGATAACCAATGGCTTGGTCTGGCCAAGTACGCGTGGTCAGGGTGAGTAAGATGGTTTCTTACTGAAATTAGCCTCTGAAGCTGGTCCTCGTCCATGCTCTGAACCCTGGTCTTGTTCTACAGCTATGTTTTAGAATGTGCCAGCTGTGGCATCATCTACCGCAGTAGACAGTACTGGATGGGCAACCAGGATCCAGAGAGCGGTGTGGTGCGGCCAGAGGTCAAGCATGTCTGGCAGGGGGTGAGTTGTTTTTCTGTGTTCCCATCCATTTGCTGACTCCATTGATGCTCACAGTGGTTAATGTTGTTTTTCTGCTTGTAGACCGATGCCTTCCAGACAGACCATCAGAATGCAGCTCAGCGGGTTTTGGATGGAATGAATTACATAATTCAATCAGTGACAGAATACAGCTCAGGCCCAACTAAAGCCGTCACAGCCTGGCTCACAGACCAAGTGGCTCCACCCTACTGGAAACCCAACTCTGAAATCACTGTGAGTTGATATGCCATATAGGAATAGGTGAAAGAGAACAAATCTATTGTTTTATTATATAAAAATATCATGTTTGTCTGTTCAGGAATGTCATGGTTGTAAGAGAGCGTTTGAGGAGGCGGAGAGGAAACACCACTGTCGGGCATGTGGGGAGGGTTTCTGTCAGGCCTGCTCCACTCACAGCATGCCAGTGCCCGAAAGGGGCTGGGGCGGCACCCCTGTACGAGTGTGTGATGCCTGTTACCAGCAGGGAGGACCCCAGCACACTAGACAGGGTGAGGACATCGTTCTATTTTAAAAATACACTGTAATGGTGTAAGTAATTCTTACACTTGCAAAGTTTACATTACCATTCAAAAGTTTGGGTTCAGTCAGATTTACTAAATGTATAAAAAAAAGTCTCCTAGCTCACCGAGGCTGTATTTATTTGATCAAAATACAGTAAAACAGTAATATTGTGGAATACTATTACAATTTAGTTTTTTTCCATTTAAATATATTTTCAAATGTAGTTTACAAAGCTGAATTTTCAGCATCAGTGTTCCAGTCTTCAGTTGTCACATAATCCTTCAGAAATTATTCTAATATGCTGATTTGGTGCATTGATTATTATCCATGCAATTTGCCAAAAATCCCATTTTTAAAAAATACTAGAAATTTGTGTAAAAAAAAAAAAAAACTAAATATAGAATATTTAAGAAATTAGAGTTCCCCTCTATCTCTAGTATTTTATTGTTATTTGTTATGTTCAAAATTAGCTATACAAACACTATATATATGAAGAGTTCATTTGCAAAGACGGATAACTCCTTTTTTAACCATTTTCAAAAATCATGTTTTTTCATTGTGCATTCCAGTTAATCTCAATCATACTTCAGTTGGGTTATTTTGATTAGGTAAAAAAATAACTAAAAAATACAGATAACAAACACCAATAAAACACAAGAGAAACATGATAACATTATATAATAATAAACATGATTTAAAAAAAAACAAAACAAAAAAACAGAGTTATCTGTTTTTGCAAATAAACTCATATATATATACAGTATCTCACAAAAGTGAGTACACCCCTCACATTTCAGCAACCATTTTAGTATATCTTCTCAAGGGACAATACTATAGAAATGAAAATTGGATATATTTTAGAGTAGTCGATGTGCAGCTTGTATAGCAGTACAAGGACATTTACTGTCCTTTGAAAATAACTCAACATGCAGCCATTATTGTCAAAATAGCTGTCAACAAAAGTGTGTGCACCCTAAGTGATAAGCGTTATACGTCATTTAACCATGCAAAGCCACATGTCCTATTCATCATGTTCATGGTTTTTGTCTGCTTGACAGGACCATACAAATCTTGTTTTAGAGCAGTTAAAATTTGGTGCTTTGAGTACAATTCTCTCATACTGACCACTGGATGTTCAACATGGCACCTCATGGCAAAGAACTCTCTGAGGATTTGAGAATTATAACTGTTGCTCTCCACAAAGATGGCCGAGGCTATAAGAAGTTCAGTAACACCCTGAAACTGAGTTACAGTATAGTGGCCAGGGTCATACAGAGGTTTTCTAAGACAGTTTCCACTTGGAACAGACCTCAAAGGGGTCGATCAAAGAAGTTAGGTCCTCATGCGTCTGGCTTCAAAAACCAGACGTATGAGTGCTGCCAGCATTGCTTTAGAGGTTGCTGTAGCGGAAGGTCAGCTTGTCAGTGCTCAGACCATACGCCACACACTGCAACAAGTCGGTTTGCATGGCCGTCGTCCCAGAAGGAAGCCTCTTTTGAAGCTGGCTCACAAGAAAGCCCGCAAGCAGTTTGCTGAAGACAACCTGTTCAAGAGGAAGAATTACTGGAGCCATGTCCTGTGGTCTGATGAGGCTAAGATAAACTTGTTTGGCTCAGATGGTGTCCAGCATGTGTGGTGACGCTCTGGTGAGGAGTACCAAGAAAATTGTGTCTTGCCTGCAGTCAAGCATGGTGGTGGTAGCATCATGGTCTGGTTCTGCATGAGTGCTGCTGGGGAGCTGAGGTTCATTGAGGGAAACATGGATTCCAACATGTACTGAGACATTCTGAAGCAGAACATGATACCTTCCCTTCAGAAACTGGCCCGAATGGCAGTTTTCCAACATAATAACGACTCCAAACACACCGCCAAGATGACAACTGCCTTACTGATGAAGCTGAAGGTGATGGAGTGGCCAAGTATGTCTCCAGACCTGAACCCTATTGAGCACATGGCATCCTCAATTGGAAAGTGGAGACGCACCATGTGTCTAACATCCAGCAGCTCCATGATGTCATTATGGAGGAGTGGAAGAGGATCCCAGCAACAACCTGCGCAGCTCTGGTGAATTTTATGCCCAGGAGGATTAAGGCAGTGCTAGATAACAATGGTGCCCACACAGTTTTGACATGTTCACTTAGGGTGTACTCATTTTTGTTGCCAGTTATTTAGACAATAATGGCTGTATGTTGAGTTATTTTTAGAGGACAGTAAATTTATACTGATATACAAGCTGCACATTGACTACTCTAAAATATACCCAAGTTTAATTTCTATAGTATTGTCCCTTGAGAAGATCTACTAAAATGGTTGCTGAAATGTGAGGGGTGTATTCACTTTTGTGAGATAATATATATATATATATATATTATATATTAGATAACTGTTATTTAGGTCACTTCTAACTGAAAAAGAAGTGTGAGAAACCCTTTTCACCCTTGCAAGGGTTTAAGAACCAGACATATAGTACAAAAAGTCAAAGCACATAAAAAGCAATAAATACTGCTTTGTACAAATAATGCAAGAAACTATTTCTACTCTTATTTATTTGCACCTCAGAGTGCAAATAGTT
Organism: Onychostoma macrolepis; assembly: GCF_012432095.1. NCBI lineage: Eukaryota > Metazoa > Chordata > Actinopteri > Cypriniformes > Cyprinidae > Onychostoma > Onychostoma macrolepis. The sequence continues at coordinate 11,069,240 of NC_081169.1, forward strand.
TCAACTAGTAGTCATGACTATATACACTGAACAAAATTATAAACACAACACTTTTGTTTTTGCTGAACTCAAAGATCTAAGACTTTTTCTATGTACGCAAAAGGCCTATTTCTCTCAAATATTGTTCACAAATCTGTCTAAATCTGTGTTAGTGAGCACTTCTCCTTTGCCGAGATACTCCATCCACCTCACAGGTGTGGCATATCAAGATGCTGATTAGACAGCATGATTATTGCACAGGTGTGCCTTAGGCTGGCCACAATAAAAGGCCACTCTAAAATGTGCAGTTTTACTGTATTGGGGGTCCGGGGGTCCAGGGGGTCCAGGGGTCAGGGGGTTGCAACACATCTCCTTCGCATAGAGTTGATCAGGTTGTTGATTGTGGCCTGTGGAATGTTGGTCTACTCCTCTTCAATGGCTGTGCGAAGTTGCTGGATATTGGCAGGAACTGGAACACGCATGGAACAAACATGCTCAGTGGGTGACATGTCCGGTTGACATCAGCAAACCGCTCACCCACACGACGCCATACACGCTGTCTTCCATCTGCCCTGTACAGTGAAAACCGGGATTCATCCGTGAAGAGAACACCTCTCCAAAGTGCCATCGAATGTGAGCATTTGCCCACTCAAGTCGGTTATGACGACGAACTGCAGTCAGGTCGAGACCCCGATGAGGACGGCGAGCATGCAGATGAGCTTCCCTGAGACGGTTTTCGACAGTTTGTGCAGAAATTCTTTGGTTATGCAAACCGATTGTTGCAGCAGCTGTCCGGGTGGCTGGTCTCAGACGATCTTGGAGGTGTAGATGCTGGATGTGGAGGTCCTGGGCTGGTGTGGTTACACGTGGTCTGCGGTTGTGAGGCCGGTTGGATGTACTGCCAAATTCTCTGAAACGCCTTTGGAGACGGCTTATGGTAGAGAAATGAACATTCAATTCATGGGCAACAGCTCTGGTGGACATTCCTGCAGTCAGCATACCAACTGCACGCTCCCTCAAAACTTGCGACATCTGTGGCATTGTGCTGTGTGATAAAACTGCAAATAGAAATAGACCTTTTGTGTACATAGAAAAAATGTTAGATCTTTGATTTCAGCTCATGAAAAATGGGGGCAAAAACAAATGTGTTGTGTTTATAATTTTGTTCAGTGTATATAGTCATGACTACTAGTTGAAACTATTTGCACTCTGAGGTGCAAATAAATACGAGTAGAAATTGTTTCTTGCATTATTTGTACAAAGTAGTATTTATTACTTTTTATGTGCTTTGACTTTTTGTACTATATGTCTGGTTCTCAAACCCTTGCAAGGGTGAAAAGGGTTTCTCACACTTCTTTTCAGTTAGAAATGACCTAAATAACAGTTATCTAAATAAGAGTCTAGTTATCTAAATAAGAGTCTAGTTATTTAGATGCAAAATACTAACAACCAAAAATGCATCATGCAGAATATTTGACCTTGTAAAAACATAAGCAGTATTCTCCAGGGTTGTTGAGTTGAGTTGTGTTTTCCAAAACAGTTTTAAATGGTCTCAGTGTGGGATATTGACTGGTTTGCTGAGCTGAGACATTACGTTCTCTCCCCTGCAGTGGCTGTTACAGAACCCCGGACACTAGTCGCCCGCAGAGTGACAGAAGTAGCTCAGTCCACTCTGGATATGGTCTCCACCGCAGTGGACTACCCCCTATGTGAGTGTTACCAATGCACTCATAGTGTCTGAACTTACACTACAGAATTATATTGTTTATTTAGAGCGAGTCAGGTATTTTTAAAACATCTTGTCCTCTCTTCAGGTTTCGTAAAGGGAGTTGCGAGACCAGATTATTGGATCCCAGACCATGAGATCACCCAGTGCCACAGCTGTACTAAACCCTTCACCCCCAGCATGTCCAAGCACCATTGCCGGGCATGTGGTGAGGGAGTGTGCGGGAACTGCTCGATGAAGACCAGGCCAGTGCCCTCTCGTGGCTGGGACCACCCTGTGCGAGTGTGTAACGGCTGCGCTGACAGCAGGGATTCCCTGTGACCTTGCTTTGACTCTGTAGTGCCCCTCCAATACAGCTTGGTGCTCAGATGCAGGTTGTAGGCAGTTTTCATCCATAGCCAGTGCAATCGGGGCTGGGAGGAAGATGAAACCCACTGCAGTTGCATAGACAAACACTCAGGCCCTTCGAAGCATTAGAGAGTGATGATATCTGGGTTATATTTCATCTCAAAATCAAAAGAGAAAAATACTAAATGATATGTTGCATAATGAAAATAATTTGTGGATATATATATACATACATTAGTGCTGTCAAACGATTAATCACAATTAATCACATCCAAAATAAAAAAATAATTACATACTATATGTGTGTGTACTGTGTATATTTCTTATGTATATAATATATATTTAAATACACACACATACAGTATAGATTTTGAAAATATTTACATGCATGTATTTATATTCATATAATTGATATTGTATACAAATATTTAATATATAAATGTAACATTTTTCTTAAATATATATATGCATAGGTGTGTATTTATATATACATAATAAATATACACAGTACACACACATATACTATGTAAACAAAAACTTGTGTGTTGTGTATATTTATTATGTATATATAAATACACACACATACAGGATATATTTTGAAAATATTTACATGTATATATTTAAATTCATATAATTTATATCATATATAAATATATTTAATATATAAACGTAACATATTTTTCTTAAATATATGCATGCATGTGTGTTTATTTATATATACATAATAAATATGCACAGTACGCACATATATATTATGTAAACAAAAACCTTTATTTTGGATGCGATTAATCGCTATTAATCGTTTGACAGCACTAATATATATATATATATATATATATGTGTTTTTTTTTTTTTTTGACTTTGGGATGAATAAACAACCCAGAAATTTTCTATTATTTGTGAGATTTGCTACGGAAATTAAAAAGAGGAAAATAGAAAATACTAATTTTAAGAGATTTTGATAGATTCTAGCTATTGACTATAGTGCTGGCACTGAAACGAATTGCCTTCTAAATGTGCATTTCTGTAAATAATTTGTTGATTAAACATCTTAATGTTTTTATCCCAAAGATAAGATGTAATCTCCATAACAGTCTAAAACAGAGAGCAAGAGCAGTAAATATTAACATATCTAATACACAGTAAATTATCACTTGGTGGTATGTAGGTTCTCAGATATCTAATTAAGAAACATTTGCAGCCTTACTTTTATTGGTACAGTTTTATATTTTATTCCAGGAACAGCAACAGAAGTAGACAAGTTAAGCCTAGAATTCACATTCCAGTTCAGGCAATGCAGTTTATCTTGTCAGTTCATATCTCATTGTATTTTTTCTGAAATAGCGACTGCACTTTATCAAATATTTACTATTGTGGTCAACTTTAGTTGAGAGCCATATAATCTAATACATAAGATGCAAACTGTACATATATAATGAAAATGGAATTATTCTACAGCATTTACAGTGCCTAATGGATCTCAACCACTATCTTGCATATAACAGGATGATTTCACAGTGTGGGTGTCTGACATTTAATATAGGCTCACACTAAACTCAACACAGATGACTGAATGTTGAGCCATCACAACAGCATCACTCTGTAGTTTCCTAACATGTGTACAGCTTCGAAAATGGCTTATATAAGGCACTTTATTCATATTTGATCGGAGAGATTCCATGTGGAATTTCTTAAAGGGATATTTCACCCAAAAATGACAAATCTATCATTTACTCACCTTTATATCCATGATACACTTCCATAGTATTTTTTATTTTATTTTTTTTCTGTCCCTATTATGGAAGTCAATGGCTACCGTCAGCTGTTTGGTTACCAACATTCTTCAAAATATCTTCTGTGAGCAAATGACATAATTTTCATATTTGGGTGAACTATCCTTTTTGTTTTTTTTTTTTTTTAACAATTCTGCTTCTACTCTTTGTATTTTTATCTGGAATAGAACATTGTAGTCTTCTATGAAGGGATTTAACCAAAGCAATGGTTTTAATTACATATAACTGAACCTGCATTTGACAATCCTGCAATCTTTGTTTTGATTGGCCGGTACTGTTTTTCAGACTTCTAATCAGAACATTAAAGTTATTTCAAAACAGCGTGCCCTCTTGATTCACAAGATAACAGACATCTATGGAAAATAATGGGTTCTAGCTCTGTACGTGAACAAACTCGAGGTCATCTGGAGGTAGAGGTCTAGATTTCCTGCTCAAGGGCCTTAAATAGATGAAAGGGACTCAAAATCTGATTTAAATCATGGAGGTTGTACTCACATTTCCTCCATTTATAACATTACTGTCTGGCAAACAGCCTGCCTCATCTCATCTACAGGAAACTGTCTTGAGAGGTTTACTGATTGTAATGTCAGCTCTTGTGTGAGTGTCATTAAGAATCACACACACTGTAAAACAGGGCTGCTAATGGGGTCAGGTAACTGTTGGGACTGTGGTACTACCCAATAACTGGCCAATTCTCTTATGTCAGTCCTTTTAGTGATCAACAACATAAGTCTTTCAGTTGCTGATACTGATATCTAGAGAACAGGGCTGCTAAAATGCCAGTATAGCATACAGTACTGGTCAAAAAATTAGAATCATTAAGATTTTTCATGTTTTTGAGTCACTTATGGACACCAAGGCTGCATTTATTTGATTAAAAATACTTGAATGAAATATTTGAGTTTATTTTAAAATGTCTTTATTCCTGTGATGCAAAGCTGAATTTTCTGCTTCATTACTCCAGTCTTTTAGAGTCACATGATCCTTCAGAAATCATTCTAAAATGCTGATTTGCTGCTCAAGAAACATTTAAAATATTTAGCAATTTTGAAAACTGTTGTTTTTTCAGGATTCTTTGATGAATAAAGTTAAAATAGAAATATTATAGTGCATTATAAATATTTTAAATGAATTTAATGACAATTTATACAATTTAATTAATCCTTACTGAATAAAAATGTATGTGTCTGTGTGTCTGTGTCCCAAACCTTTGAAGGGTAATGTGTGTGTGTGTGTGTTTTTGTGTGTGTGTGTGTGTGTGTGTGTGTGTGTGTGTGTGTGTCCCAAACTTTTGAAGGGTAATGTATCACCATCTCCAAAAACAATAAGCAGCATAAACTGTTTTTGTATGTGTGTGTGTGTGTGTGTGTGTGTGTGTCCCAAACCTTTGAAGGGTACTGTATCACCATCTCCAAAAAAAATAAGCAGCACAAACTGTTTTCAACATTGATAGTAATAAGAAATATATGATAATAATAATAAAATAAAAAAATGACACTAAATGTACATTTGGTACATTTTGAAAGTTTATCACTTCAGTTCATTTTATATAATTATTTGTTCCTACAATGAGTAAAAATTGTTATTTGTTCCACATTATTGTCAGTAAAATGTCCAGAAACGAGCCATCACAAGAACTTTAAACAAAAAGGGCAATGCAAGGCTTTGTCCTATAATTGCTGTTGTTAATGTTAACTAAAACTAATAAATATTACAAATAATTTTCATTAACTGAAAAAAGTTTAAATAAATCAAATAAAAATTAAACTTAAAATATTTTAAATGTTAAAAATGTAAGAAATGTTGCCTTGGCTACTAACTCAAATAAGTTTAAGTGCTAAAACGGCTAAAACAAAATGGAAATAAAGCTAAAGAGAAATTAATAATAATACCAAAGCAGATAACAAAACGAGCAAAACTCAAATTAAAATAAAGAAGATGTAAAATAATAAATACTACAGTAAATTGTCAAGATTGAAATGCATTCATGCATTTGCATTTAATTGCACTACCACACTGTAACCAGCAGATGGAGGCAACATCACTCTCAGCAAAAGACCCACTGAGTCACCTATTCATTTAGGATTTCACTCATTGTAGAACCTTACATAGTGGACATTTTTATTATATTTGCATCATTGATCTATAGTTTATATCCAAAAAAAAAAAAAAAAAGAAGGTGGTACTTTCAAAAAATCCTTAAAGAAGAGGTACGAAAAATCTGCTAAATAAAAAAGGACTGAACATGAGAGTAGACCTCCCTCACTCAACACACTGCCAAAAAACAGCAGTCTCTAGCTCCGGTTCATTTCAGGATAAAAGGATGAAAATAGTCCTATGTTACCTGACTCCACTGTTTAATCCAAGAGTCTTTCATAATTTATATTGTTCTTGTACAGGAAGAGAAAGATTAGTGCGCCAGACAAAGATCTGACATAAATACTTAAGCATTTCATTATTTTATGAAAGTCTTTCATCTTAAGCTGCGTATTGTTGCACACGAAATGATGTAATGCACTGCTAACACATTTCACACCTCATACCTTCATCACGACAGGAAACACTTCAAATTTAGCAAAATTCAAGATTCATATTGTTAGTATAGATTTGGTCTTTACTGGTTTCATAGATAAAGAAAGAAAACGTCTAGATGTGGCCCATCTGTCACACTACTATATTATATAGATATACTATACACACACTACTGTAAATTATTTGCATTTACATTGATTTGATAAAAAAGCAGTAAAAGCATTAATATTGTGAAATAGTTGCGTTTTAAAATAACTTTTCTATTTTAACATATTTTAAAATGTAATTTCTTTGATGACAAAGCTGAAATTGAAGCATAATTACTCCATTCTTCAGAGTCACATGATCATTCAGAAATGCTTGAGATTACTGAGAAAAAGGCAGCTTCGCCTTGTGACAACTAGCCCCGGTCTCCACTAAATTCAAAAAGATGGAGTGAGGCAAAAGATCTATAGGCCTACTTATTGTTGTCTCTGTTTAGTCGTATGCCAATTGGGTCCACTGCTCTATGTAAGTCCGAATCATTACACATTTCGCTATAAGCTTGTTTATCAGCCTCTTAAAATGCATAACATCATTTGCATGGACAGATTAGTCCACTGCAGGACGCTCTCATGCAATTTGTGTTTATCTCCTGCAGCAGATGCACGTGCCGGGACCGTGAGCTCCAGCCGACAAAACCAACACCACGTGTTCAGCAGAAAGCATTATTATAATTCCTTAATCCCCATTTCACACATTATTATTTCAGCTGGAGCAGCACTGACAGACAGACCGTCTCAGTTTGAGTTAAACTTCATTTTGGACATTGTTTTATTTGAATGCATATATGGACTGCAAATAGGCTGCTTAGAGAACAAAGCACAAAGCCAAAAAATAAATAAAACTGCGGTGGATGCATCCGTGTGGAATCTTATATACTCACCAGTGTCTTCTCTCATACTGGAGGCCTTTGTAAGGTTCATTTATATCCGGGGCCAGTGTTTTTCTGCTTACTGTGGCTCTTTTTGGATGTTTATTAATGGCTGTTTTGCTTTCGTATCCATGGAAACTCGTCCTGCACTGTCCCGTTTTCTCCCTCATCCACACAGTCACTCTGAGGGTGCAGGACAATAAGAGGAGAGCCACCGCCGCTCAAACCATTCTCCCATTTTCTCACGCTTCCCCGGGAAGACATGGCGCCTTGCTTGGGTCCATTTAACAATTCTGATCTTCAGCTTCTGCTGAGACACAAAGAGGCACTAATAGGCAGTTCTGCCAGTCTGTGTGCTTGATGGTCTGTGAAGATTTCATTTTCAAAAAGTCCATTCATAAATCTTTTCAAGGGACTCTATTGGATTGTTGTGAACAAGAGGAGCCATACAGTATAATGGAGCAGCACATAAGAGCAGTCACTTTTTTTAATAGCCCCAAGGCCATATTGAAGACATCATTAAATCTTATTTAAACACTATAAATAAAAATGACAAGAATGAAGAACATTTTTAGGCCTGTTTTTAAAATACAGTAATGAGAATACATTGCCTCACTAGAATATTTTATATATTGTGTATATATATATATATATATATATTTATTTTATTTTATTTTATGTGTGCGTGTGTGTGTGTGTTAATATTGTTAATCATTGTTTAAATTAAATTCAATAAATGCATCAGATGAATTTACACATTCAGGTTATATTTTACCAGTAAATAAATACATACATACATACATACATAAACATTACATTTCAATGTATTCCTCCGTGGCGATCCTTATCATATTCTCATGACATATGAAAATTCATATATATAATGAATTATGTTTTTTTTTTTTTTTTTAAATATTATTAAATATTCATTGTTTAAATTTAATACAATAACTACATTAGATGAAAATACATTCCGCACAATTTCTATTAGAAATATGTGTTTTTTGGGTGAATCTTAAACACATTCAGGGGCCTGTTTCATAAAACAAGTTTACCAAATAAGCCAGGTTTATTTCAGTTAGTCTGACGTCTTGTCAGTTGATTTGGTTGAAAATAAGGCAGACTAACTGAAATAAGCCTGGCTTGTTTTGTAAACTTGTTTTATGAAGCAGCCCCCCGGTTACATTTTATCTGAAATAAATAAACAAACAAACATTTTAATTGTTTTTCCTCCTGTGGTGATCCTCATATTCTCATTATATATGGGAATTCATATTTTATATATATATATATATATATATATATATATATAAATAACATTTAGAATAATGTAATAATTATATAAATTACATTTAGAACAATTTCTATTCAAAATATGTTTTGGGGTGAATCTTAATAAAATACATTCAGGTCAAATTATAAATAAACGATTTTTTGATCCTCTTACATATACACTAGTCAACATTTGAAATGGATCAAAAACTTTCATCAAAGTTGTCCTAAAACCTAAAACCAAAATGCATTCTTGTCTTAGGACATCTTTGATGAACTTTTTTGATCCATTTCAAATGTTGACTATTATATAATGAGTTTCACCACAGAAAATAAAGGGAATTAATAATAATAATAATAATAATAAACAAATCTTGATCTCCTCTTTGTATATATGTATGATGTACATGAATCAAGCCACCAACAAAGGTACCATTGTTTATATTATATTATTTATTTATCTTTTATACAATGTAATTACAATAGAAATATGTAGGTTTAAATACAAAATTCTGTAAATAAAGATTAAAAATAAACTCCACTGGTTTGTTATCACTACACTAAACTTTACAATCAACTTTATGAGGTAATTTAATTCCCTGGTTTTGAAAAACCTAGATTTTGTCATGGGGAGAGTGTGGACAAAAAGAGCCAGGGCAATTGAGTATAATAAATTCATCCGTTTGACGCCATACAACATATCGTTTGGCCAAATTACAAATGCATTGTCTTTGGAAAAAGGAGTATTTTTAGATTCGTTGTGCCACAATAGACCCGCTTGACCCTGTAATAAACAATTGATAAGAAAACCGGGAGGTCAATTTATAACACATGACGGTCAAACTGGCCTTTTGAAACAGGAGTTAAAAACATTGTGCCTGCCTTGAATGTCCACTGCTATTAAATCTCCACAGGAACAGTGTTTTTGTTCACCTCACCGAGCACAGTGTGCAGTCTGACTTTGATCATCTAGCTTTGACACATGCAGGCTCCACACACTCCAGAAAGCTCATTCAACATCTTATTCGCAAACTTGGATAATTTCCCAAGAAAATAAAAATACGACCATTGAGCATTACTGAACAATAAGTGTGCCTAAATGCTCCACACTGGAGAAAATATGAACCTCTTGAATGAGCAGGATCCAAATCTATTTTTACAATAACTGAATGAGATCGTATTGTGTAGAGTGTGTGCCATTATTCCCCTGCAATTAAAGACAATTATTCCCTTTCTTAGACCAGAGCGAGTGAAACAGTGGTGATAAGAAACAAAAGCCAAGACTAATATGCATATTCAATGTTTTAACATACTGTAATATGGGATATTTTAAGCATGCATGAACAGGACCGTATGACTCTGTTCCTTTAAGAGTCTGTGTAGTCGTTCCATTGCTTGCAAAAACGAACACTATAACCTCCATCTTTTTTTCAATATTTCCTTACACACTTGATCTTCACAACCACCCATTTAACACATTTTGTCATTTTACCACCCTAGAATGGTCATAGAGTTTCTGAAATACATTCATAACAACTGAGAAGCCCCATGAAACCATTGAAAATAATGTTAAGGTTGACCAAATTCATATATTTCAACAGGTCTGGCTAAACGGATTATAAAAATAAAACTATAAACCTCAGAAATATTGTTCCAAATCTCTAAAAGGTTGATTACTAGAAGTCAAGGTCACTACAGTGGCATTTAGGTCTAGTTTTCCATTGCATGATGGGTCTCGATCGTATAATCAGGGTTGGAATGTGCTTGTTGGTGGAATTTTTGGTATCCACTTGGTTCAGAGCGGATCCTTCAATGGTTCTGATTCATTTGGAATTAATGAACGTAACGGCCACAGAAACGGGCAATAAATAAAGTAAACTGAAAGCATGCTATTTACACCACAACGTAAACTCAGTTCTACAAGATAACGTAAACCAAATTATTCAATCTATCATTTGGTGAATCAATTTTCAAGTAGCCAATTTATTCCACCAGTAATCCTTCACCCTGTTCAATGTAAATAAATAAGGGAAAACCCAGAATAATTAAAATCTGATTAAAAATAACCATTATAATCAAATAAGAACAATAAATAAACTTGGACCATCCCCTAATTTCAATATTTCCTTCAAGCAAAATCATTCATTTTCCAAGCAAGGGTCATTCCCGGTGAAAGTAATGTGCAGGTTTCTCTTTCAAGCTGTCTTGTAAGTGCCGAACATATTGTGACGGTCTTTCTGTTCACCAAATCTTGAGTCTGATTCTCGAAATGACGCAAAATGCAATCGAATGTTCTCTTACATCAACCAATGCCCTTGAGCATAAGAAAACCCTTTAGGAGACAAAAAAGGGGAAGGGGAATGGGGTATGAAATAGTTCAGAGTCTCCTTACGATTATAGTTCAATCTCAAAAGTCTTTTGTAAGTCATTCGAAAAAGGGTTTTGTGGCTTCGGTTGCGATTTGGACTCTAGAGCAGCCCACTTTGCCTCAAAATGCTCTGCTTCCTGGGAACTGCATGTGGGATTCAGATTCAGACTCTCCATCGGCCAGCTAGTGCCGCTTTTTATGGTACTACCGTTTTGTGTGACACTCGTAGTTGTGGTCGTTGATGGAAAGGAATTATGTGGATGGCCGTTGACGGTTGGAGGAGATGGGAACGTGGTGGTTGGGAAGCCTCCGGACAGGGTGGGGAAAGCTGATTGTTGGCCACCGCCAAGTGTACCCGTCTTTGGCCCCATCCCGATCCCCATCGCCACTCCACCACCCCCTGTCCCAGCCGCAGTGCAGAATACATTAGCCACCATCTGTGACGGTGTGATGCCCACCACGGGCACACTGGCATTGGGATAGGTCATACTGTTGGCCAGACTGGGCATATATGGCTGCATAGGTACAAAAGCCGGTTGAAGGGGCTGTTGGGCGAACATGCCTACGGGTGCGGGGGTGACATCAAAGGCCATCGGGAATGGCTGCATGGAGGAGGGGAGGGAACCAGGTGCAATGGGCATGGTGGGCACCGGCGGAGGTTGCTGAGTGGGTGGTGGTGGAAGGGTCGGTGGAGTCTGCTGCTGGGCTTTCACCGCTTTAGCCACTTCCTCCAACCAGCGTTCTGCTTCGGACGGGGTTCGTTTGTGGCCGCCCTGAGGAACGGGTGGAGGAGACTGGACAGCCGGCTCTGTCTGAACCCATGAGCTTGTAGCTGGGAAGTGAAAGGAGTAAGAATGTTAAAACATGCCTCAAGACACATTTCTTAATATGTGACCATGCTGGCAAAATGAGTTGGAATGTGCACAAGGCTCATTTTGAGCTACAGGCAAAAAAAGTGAAAAATTACGATTTTCAGGTTTTTACAAAAGTGAGTTCATTAAGCCCTCGCCTAGCGATCCCAGTGCTCCAAATAGTAATTAAACATCTCAAAGTATCTTTATTTGTTCGCTTTCTGAGAGGAGTACCTTTTCTCCGCTCACTTCTCGTGCTGCCTCTCATCCGATACGCACGCATAAAGACTAAGGACACCGATGGTGCTCTATCCCGATACACATATACACAGATTTACAGTAGGCTAAATATATTTAAGTATTCACGCCAACATAATCTGTTATCTCTTAAGTGAACGTTTAGGGAACCTTTGGGGAAAAACATCTGATGTGTAACATTACATTAGATCCGTGCATTACACTATATTTAAGATAGTTCACCTAAAAATGAAACAACGTATGCTGTTCTGTGTCAGCTGTGCCATGCGGATATGTTGTCTATGTCGTTTATGCTTTGATCTGAACAAAAACAACGTATCTGAATGGTGCGGCTGACACAGAACAGCATAAGTTGTTTACGTTCAGTGGATACTCTCTAAAATGGCGCCAGGGTGACATGGAGGAGTCGAATTGTTGAATAAAGTCGTTATTTTTGTATTCTTTGCGCACAAAAGTATTCTCGCTGCTTTGTAAAATTACGGTTGAACCACTGATGTTACATGTACTATTTTAACAATGTCCTTGCTACGTTGCTACCGTGGTAGTACGCTTGCTGTCTATGGGAAGGTCAGAGATCTCTCGGAATTCATCAAAAATATCTTAATTTGTGTTCCCGAAGATGAACAGAGGTCTTACGGGTTTTGAACGACATGAGGGTGAGTAATTAATTACAGAATTTTCATTTTTGGGTGAACTATCCCTTTAATATAGGCCGTCTTGTCTCATTAATGTTGATCAAACGATAAAAGAAAATGGAATCACTCACTGCTCTTGACTGAACTGCTTTTAATAATCAGTTTATTTTTAATGTAAAGGTAATGTTTAATATAAATGTATTAGTAAATTTTGTTTTTCTTACTTGAATGCTTTTGTTTAGATGTAAAGTGAAAAAAGTAATACACTATACACTTTTTTTTGCATTGGTTCTTATAACAAAGATAAAATAAAAAATAGCTATAGTGATTATTAATCTAGTAATGATTATTAAGAAAAGAAGTGGGGGAAAAGATGTAATGTTTTGCTAGGTGATTTTGCTTTGGAACCTTCAGAAAACTTTAAATCAGTTTTTCTCTAAATTTACTTTACTGACTCTGTCAACGGGTGTAGCTCAGTCATTTTTCGTCAGATTCCAACAAATCATACATCATTGAGAATGTAAAAATAAAATAACACATTTTTCAAAATTTGCTCATTGTGACTCATTTTGCCAGCACAGGTCACATATTGTGTTTCTTAATATATTAGTGGATAAACTGTGTGATACACTATAATTTAAAAGTTTGGGGTATAATTAATTATATTAAAAAAATAAATTAATATTAATATTTTTAAAGCAAGGACTAATTTAATTGATCAAAAGTGACAATAAATAGTTATAAAGTTACAAAAGGTTTCTATTTCAAATAAATGCAGTTATTTTGAATGCTCCATTTAAGAATCCTGAAAAATATTAATCAGCAAAAACAACACAACTGACCTATCGGTAAGCCCCGCCCCCCTTAGTTACTGTTGCAAACTCGGACAAACAAAGGGAGTTGCTTACAATGACAGCTGTCAGTGTGAAAACCTTATCTTTTTGATAAATTTTGTACACAGAAGGACCACTATTCAAGTGGGACTTCAATATGCCATGGAGGGATATATAAAAGATTTTAAAACAAATATTGTGGGTATTAATTTGGAATCGAGGGTTTACAGATCACAATGCAAGCGGGAGAAATCTCACGTTATGTTCGTCACAATAGCGGATGACAAACATCCCGGATCAACACTATTCATGTATCGCAGGGTATGATTACATTTATTTATTTTTAACCAGTTTAATATGAAGAGACAGTGAAATGTAACCTTCGTTAATGTGTTTTCTCCCTATACTGTACAAGACGCGAGATTTGGTTTGTACGTTAGCATGGACTCACTAACTTTAACGTTAGCTAGTTTTAGCCAGAGATACCTTGCTGAAGCACAAGATGACATTAATGTTCTGCTTGAGCAGATGAAAATTGTAACTTAATAAGACTATGACAACCAGAAAATTAATGTTTTTGTCTTCTGTGGGATTGGGGGTGAATGCTTAGGGACATTTTGCTCTGTTTTGTTTGGGTTTAGGAAATAGAATAAAATAAATGCATTGCCTATCCTCTCAAGATACCTGGAATCAGTGTTACAAGTACCCCAGGTACATCGTTTTTCCATTTTTGAAGCATAAACCCCATAAAAACGAAGCGAATCTCCCAATGCTTAATAATATTTTAAAATATTACTGTTTTTACTGTATTTTTAATCAGATAAATGCAGCCTTGGTGAGCATTAGAGACTTCTTTCAAAAACATTTAAAAATTTTAATTATTCCACTCTGTATATGGCATTGTGCCTTCTGTGTTACCTTGTGGTGGAGCAGGTGGAGGGGGAATGGCAGGTGGAGCACTGCAAACTGGTAAGCAGTTGCCATTGGCTTTGGCACACAGATCCTCAGATGGTTTGGTGAAAGAGCTGTTGATTTGGCTGCACAGAGCATTTATGCTGTCCGCCTCTCCTGCCACTGATAGATCCATCTCTGGAACTGACAGACCAATAGAAAAGGTCAATCACACCTGTTTGGCTTATTTCGGTGGGCCATGTATACAGTTTATGGCAGTGATTTTCAATCCTGGTCCTCGGGACACACTGCTCTGCACATTTTGCATGTCTCCCTTATCTGACACACTCATTTGAGTTCATGGAGCTCTTTCCTAATGAGCTGATGAGCTGAATCAGATGTGTAAATTAGGGAGACATGCAAAATCTGCAGAGCTGTGGGTGCCCAGGAACAAGTTTGAAAACCACTGGTTTATGGGATTTTGCTTGCTAAAATAACCTGGATCTATGATATAAGGTAGAGATGCATTATACATTATCATTAAATAGTTTAGGTTTGTTATGTTTTTTTTCCTGTTTTTTTTTATTTTTATTATTAAGCAAGGATGCATTAAATTTACATTTATAATGTTACAAAAAAACTAATAATATAACTGTTTATTTTGAACTGTTTATTCATCAAAAAAACCCAGAAAAAAATCAACTGTTTTCAACATTGACAATAATTAAAAAAAAATTGTTCTTGAGCAGCAAATCAGCATATTACAATGATTTCTGAAGGATCATGTGACACTGAAGACTGGAGTAATGATGCTGAAAATTCAGTTAAATTGTAATAATATTTCAAAATATTATAGTTTTACTGTATTTTTGTTAAATTGTGAGCAGCAACTGGTGAGCATAAGAGACATCTTTTAAAAACATTAAAAAATCTTACTGTACCCAAACTTTTTAATGGTAGTGTGTCATATCAATTATCAAACAATATTACAGATTTTTTTCATTATTATTATTTATCATATTGGTTCATAATATGTGTTGGATGATATTTGATTTTTAATTTGTGCATGCTAATTTTCCCTATTTTTACATTTAGATTGCCATTATCATACTTTTTTACACGATACAGAACAGAATTTTAATATCAACCATAATGGTTAGCAGCCATAACATGACAGTAATTATCTGATTATCAGGATCACACAGAATTTTAATATTGCTGTTTCTCTAAAAAAGAGAAACAGCAAGAGAAAAAAGAGAAAATACTGGTTTGTATTACAGTCCTCGAAACAAGAAAAACAATTGTACTACATAAAACATGATGTCCTCAAAGTTCCTACATATTCATTTACATTATTCATGAATAAACCCAGTCAAACATAAAACATATGACCCATTAAAAAAAACATACGACCCATAATTCCCCTTTTAGAATCTAGTCTAAGGGATTAAGCTAGAGATCAGACAGCAGTTCAATTTTGCAAATGCAAAACATGCACTAGAAAGGATCGATGGAAAGTACCTGTACATCACATATCTACAGGTAAATGCAACAGTTTATTGTCTGGAATACACGCTCAAACGATTTTATGGGTACAATCATAAGGTTTCAGTGGAAAACGAGGGCTTTTGTACTGCTTATTTGTTTGCACATTTGAAATGTCAAAGTCCTCTGGTTGATGACGCACAGTACACATAAATTGCAGTCAGTACTATTACATGGGTAAACATGGGTACTGGGTCAACATTACGGTTCCATTACACTTATGCTGTTTGAGTACACAAAAACATTTAACCTGGGTTCTTAGTCTGGAAGTCCGTCTTGCGCTGCAGGGTTGATGGGAGATCATTCAAGCGTAGGGAGAGCTGCCGTTTGAAAGGTGAGTTCTTCTGACTAAGTTGTGGAAAGCCACGGAAAGAGCCCTGCCGCACCAGCTGCTCGATAGGAGCGTGGCGGCGTGGGATGGCGTGAGGCCCGCCTGGCTCCGCTCGCTCCCCTGGTGACGCCGCTCCTTCTGGAGGAGATGCATTTCCAGGTGGCATTGCAGAAATTCCACACGCTTCTGCAGAGATGCACGCTCACTAATAAGAATCATTTTTTCACAGAGAAATACTATGGTGTTTGAGAGTGACTGTAATGAGACTGACCTTTCTTTTTGTCCTGCAGTTGTTTCATGATGTCCTCTCGGTCACTCTGCTGTCCAGCTGAGGAGACTCGGAAGGAGCCTTCCCTCACAAATGATGTGCGGCTTGCATCGAAGGAAGCTGTGACCCCGCACTCCTTCTCTCTGCGTTGCTTCCGCTCAAGGCAAGCAGCAAAGGCGCATCCGACCGCATGACTCAAACGTTCACCCTAATGTTGTGGAGGATGTTCCATTAGCATCATGACAACACTGTACACTCCAAAGATTTTTTTAATTAGCTTTTTTGTCGTTTTTTGTTCCAGTAGAAAATAAATATTGCATATATTAAAGATAATGATAATATAATAAAATATACCAAAAAGTAATAATACAAATATATATACTGTATATTTAAAGATTAAAATTCTGATAATATATCTTAATTAATCTTATATTTTTCCCATATGTATGTAGACATTTCATAATAATTAAAGATAACATTTTTATAAGTCTTTTTGTCTTGTTAACCATGAAAAAAATATCTTGAGAGCCAAGAAAAAATATAGATAGATAGATCATATGTAATATTACATGTAATATTATATTGTTCTATTTGCATATATTGCTTTGGCAATATGGAATTGAAAATTGAAATGAACTGAATTGGTAAACAGATTCTAGATAGATAGATACACTGCGTGCTACTGTATACAGTGTATGCTACTGTTGTTATGGGACAGACAAAAACATCATATGGTCACAAATTTTTTTGTCTAGACTAGTATTGGGATCCTAATCAAAATTCCATTTCATTCTAGTCCTTAATGTGTTTTTCTCTGTGCCCCAAGTACAGATAACAGTCTCTAAGCGGTTATTCCGGTTGAGATAACGCTGCCATAATCCCTTTCTTAATCCCACTTTGCAGGGAATAGAGGCTGAAGAATTAATCCCCGCTGGGTTCTCCTCACCGAGTCCTTCAAGGCCATGAAGCAGTGGCACATCCAGCGGCGAGTCGTTCCATCACGGCAGATGTAGGAGAATGCTTTGTCGTAATTACGGTCAGGTGCACAGAAGGACACCTTCTCAATGGTCTGGTCAACAATGAGGTCCTACAGAGAAAGTAAAAAGGGGCAGACCGGTTGTTATTTGTGGCATCTTAAATGACATAAAAAGTTTTAACATACAAATAAATAGAAAGTAAAGTATTTTGAAAGTGTTCAATGTTAGTGCTCATTAAATCACTAGATTTAATACAAATGGCATTATAGTGTTTCAAAAACATGAAACCAACCTACAAATGTTATATTACATCTCAGTAACTGAGAAAGCCATGTTTTAAACTAGATCTTCCTCCTATTTGTCTATTACCCAACCACATTGTACTGTTTTGTCCTTTTGATTCTTCTAACATGACTATAGCTTTTTGTGTAGCCTGGACCTCCCACTGTAACAGTGGCTAGTGTTTCCTTGTTAGGGGGCCACAGTAAATACATAATTCATGAATGCTGAACACTGTAGAAGTGGTAGGTGAGGGGTGAAGCAGAGGAAGACTGGGTCGAGGTGAGGGGCCCATTCATTGTTAGCCAATTACTGACCGAAGGATAGCGCTCTAAAAGCTTCGTCATGGATGATTGTGTTCTGGGGGGAAACAGGGGGGTTTACAGTGGACGGGAAGAACTTTATGGGTTCATGACTTCTGACTCATCTCAGTTGTCAGGAATAAGACAGTCTGGTCTTGTAATCAATAACACTTTCAGGGCTTGAAAATAAGTACTGCCTGATGGCCCAGGACTAGTGTGAAAGATGCTCGGGACAGTTGAAGGAATTCAAGAAAGTCAAGAAAGTTTATCATTTGCAAGTGTTTTGGCAATTTAAACATTGAAACCATTTAGGTGCAAAAAAGATGTGAAAATTTGGTACTTGCTCAATATAAGAAAATAAGTACCCCGAAAATAAGTTCTCTTTCACATCTTATTGTGCTTGAACACAAAGTATTACGTCAAAATAATCATCTTGTCAAGTATCCTCATAAACACAGTTGGTTACGTCTTAAATAGGGCTGTCCGCGGTTAAGGAATTTCCCTTGCGGTAATTTTGAGTGGCTCAATAGCGCGGTATGCGGTATTACCGCATATATATACAGTATACAGAACATATAATCTGTGTCTGTATGTGTTACGATGTAAGGAGGTCATATTCAGAAACCAATGAAACCGAAACTAAATCGTGTTTAAACAGGAAGTGAAGTAAACAGAAGAGAATGACAAAATAACGATCCACATAAAACATAAACCTGACAATAAGATCATTAGTATATTGTTAGCCTATATACAGTATATATATATATATATATATATATATATATATATAACAGTTAGTTCTGATCTCGAATCTGACTGACAAGATACTTTTTCTATTGATATTTCACCTGCGTGTTCTAGACGGGCTGTCAGTCAGTGCAGCTTCATTGTTATGCCACAAGGTGGGGTCAAGGGACTATCTTTGAGTGAGTCTTCATTCAACTACATGTTCAAAAGCACTGATTCATTCAGAGATTTGTAATGAAACACGCTGTTGAAATCATTTTAACTTTGAGCGCCACTTTTAAAGGCTCAGCTGACCAGCAGAGCGTCGATGCTAAGACAGATTTCACTTCCCTTGGACATGACAACATATTTTTACAAATATACATGACTCAGCCTGAAGGACAGATGCAGGTAATCGCACGCAATCGGTCGATCTCTCTCTCATTCGCTGTCTGTTTAGGCTTGTTAAGTGCAAATTTACTGAGCCTCTGTACAAATGGTACACATTGTTATCATTACTAATATTCAGTACACATGCACGAAGTGTAAAACAAGAAGGGCGTAACCTTACGAAAAAGAAAACACGCAAATATCGCGGTTGTTGCATTCCTCTGCGGTTATGCTTGTCAATAGCGTGGTATTGCAATATTGCGGTTATCGCGACAGCCCTAGTCTTAAATGAACATAAACATTTGAGAGAGAAATCGAATGTTTATCAGTATAATGGATCTGTCCAGTAGGTCGTAAAGTGACAGCAGCCTAATTTACCTGCTGCTGTCTGTGTCATTAATATCAATTAAAAAAATCATTGCTTCCAGCTAAAATACGAGTCTGTATTATCCATAATATTGCTTTCTTCATATTACTTCCAAAATTTACAAGTGAAAATAATTATTGTAGGAAAGTGAAGTAGGAAACACTTAAACAAAACAGGCTTTATTAATCCAATCTCTGGGAACACAGGGAACGTAGGAGACACAGAGTACATGGAATGACGATTAAGACCCGACAAGGAAACATGAGGCAGACTACACATAATATACTAAACTTAACAAGGGACAGACAGATGCGGGGAATCAACTAATAATGAGACAATGAGGACAGGGACAGGAACAGGAACGACCAAAAAAGGGCACATGAGGGAGAAACTGGATCAAGGGGAGCAAAACACAAAGACAGTCCAATCCTGACATTAAAAGTCTTAAAATTTGTAAATAAATATGTTGGAATGAGAGGACAACAGAGGATTGACTTTTTCACTGGTTATTATGGATTATGGAGTCAAATTTTGGCACCCATTCACTACAAAGAATCCATTAGCAAGCAAGTAATGTAATGCTCCATTTCTCCAGATTTGTTTTGATGAACAAACAAACTCATTTACATCTTGGATGACCTAAAGGCGGTAAAATTTCAGAAAACTTTCCTTTTTGGGTGAACTATTCCTTCAATCTACATTTAATTTGTACAGTGAAGACTATGCAGTGTTATTTTACATTTGATTATGTAATTTCTGTACCTGAAAAACTGTTTACTGTTTAACTGTTATAATATAACATTATTAAAACATTTTAATATAATAACGCTATAATAGGTAGGCTAGTAGATTAACTGTGGTATCGAATTTGGAATGCAGAATTGTGAAAATTCACTGGTATCTAGAATTGTGGTGTCGTAACCTTATTTATTAGAATACAGGGTTACATGGTCAAAAACAATGAAAATAATAATTTATTTATTTATTCATTCATTTTTGTGGCAGGGCTATAGGACATTTTGGCAGAGCAAATAAAAATTTTAACCACAGGTCCAATCGAGCCAGTAGAAAAAAAAAATCCTTAGTGTTGAACCATGCCTTTTACTGTTATTAATAAATTGACGAGTGAAGTTTAACCAGAGTCAGGAGAGGAGGAGGTGCAGGACACACAGGTGGTGTATGACAGTGGCAGGAAGGATTAGGTGGTACTGCTGACTCATATGCATACGGGAGGATTACTCGAAGGGCATAGTGAGTGAATGACTGTGTTTGAGGCCCTTACGAGAAACAAAAAAAGAAAGCTTTGTGGCCTTCCGCCTTTTACTGTGTGCGCTGAAAAGGAGGAACGGGGGATAATTGAACTCATTATGTAAGGCCTTTGACCTTTTCTGGTTAACTTTCCGGGTTTTGTGTGAGGGAAGGATGTTACATTAATCCTTGAACTTTGAAAAGAAAAACCCAACCGTGAGAGACACGGGAACCCTTGGTCTTAAAAGCCATCTTGTGTCTGAGACGATCTGTGTGATGTCTTATGAAGCTGGATGGTCATGTGACAGGTCTTTTGGAGGCCTGCCAGCTTCCTCCTACTGCATATTTTGTGTTTCCTACAGATTTACTCTCTTTGCTGACGGACTCAGCTAATTGATGGCTTGGGAGCTTTTCTGGGCTTCAGAGACTTTTTTTTATCCTTGATTAATGGCTTTCAATGGACACACAACACAATGCCTATACACACTTACCTTGGTTTTGTCGTCTACTACTCTCAGGCCATCAGCAGACACCCAAAGCACAGCCTTGACAGTTTTTTTCCCACTCTGAGAAGAAATATTGAAACAAAATCACAACAGGACACAACAGGATATTAGCACTACTGCAGAGGTTTTGATTTGCTCTGCATCAAGCATGCTAGCACAACATTTTTTGCTATTTTTGACATTTCTATGACAGGTTTAGCTTTTGTCGGCTCGAAGCGTATCAGAGAGCTGCCCAATAACATGTTGACCTGTGATGCAATGCAGTGAGTTTCAGGGACAAGACCCATCAAGGCCAGAAAACTATTCAAATTTGGTATTATTATTTGGTTATTATTATAATTTGGGTTATATTATTATTTATTATCATTACCACATTAGCCTTTTCTTATATATCATTTACCAAATTTAACATTTGTTGTCTTCATTTTTTTTGTTTGTTCACACAGTCAAATAGGTATTTTACACTACCATTAAAAAATGGGGTCACTATATTTTGTATTATTTTTTTTTAAAGAAATTAATTATTTTATTTAGCAAGGAAAATAAAAATTCATCAAAAGTTACAGAAATCTTTTGTAACATTATTTCAAAAATTCAGCTTTGCATCAATTAATAAATTACACTTTAAAATATATTAAAATAGAAAACAGTTATTTTACATTTAAATAATACTTCACGATATTACTGTTTTACTGTATTTTTAATCAAATAAATGCTACTTTGGTGAGCACAAGAGAATTCTTTCAAAAATATTAATCATT
Organism: Onychostoma macrolepis; assembly: GCF_012432095.1. Taxonomy (NCBI): domain Eukaryota; kingdom Metazoa; phylum Chordata; class Actinopteri; order Cypriniformes; family Cyprinidae; genus Onychostoma; species Onychostoma macrolepis. The sequence goes on from NC_081169.1 coordinate 11,091,339, forward strand.
TAAAAAAATCTTACTGACTTTTGGGACCCAAAACAGTAGGGCACTATTATTATTATTATTATTATTTCCACAGCCAAACTCAAGAAGCAAAGCAGCATTGCATGTGGACTGCAGTTGCACATCGAGTGCACATTTAGGACAGGCTCAGTGGACTGCAAGGCAGCTCTCTAGGTTGTGGAACAGGGTTTAAATCTTTCAGTAAATCTGTTGTGAGTGCAAGTCTGTCTGAGAGAGTGAAGGTTAGAACACCATGAAAAGCATTTCATCTTGAAAAAAACTGTAGGAATAAGTTAAACTGAAGGATCCAACTAAATCAAGAAAAACTGAAGGATTTCAGCTGACGTTACAAGCATCCCAAAAGTCACTGTCCAAATTTGCTAAGACAGCAGAACACGAGGTGAAGAAGAGACTGGGAGAATAAGGAACAAGCACAAGCTCAAAGCAGAATGAGATAAAGGCTTTGGGGGTTTGGGGAAGAAGAGAAAATAAATGAAGTGGCTGTGTAGACAGACTCAGCAGGAACTGCCAACATGGCGATGAAAGGGCAGAGCGTATATGAACAGATGGAGGGGCCCCAAAGACAAGGGCCACACACACAGACAAGTGTCACACAGACAGCACTAGTGGGTGAAAAGTTTTTACATGATAAAAAATCATTACATATTATAGTTCTGCTCTGACAATTCAGTAATGAGATTTGCAAGCTCAGGAAATGACTATTGACAGAGCAGCAATACTGAAGACAATAGCCATCGACAGCAGCTACGCTCCATAAAGATTGATTTTTTAAATAAATGAGACTTTGTAGACTCTCAGTACATTAAATCCTAAGTCCTCACAGGTCGTCAAAGAGCTTATGGTCTCCCGCAATGAGGAAAGCAGGAAGTGAGGGGTTTTACAAATGGATGGGAATCAGTCTGTGTGTCAGAGGCCAAAATTAAGACCTAGTTATATGACTGTTTTTTTGGGGGTTTCTGGTTATGCATGGTTCAAATTGACCTACACTGCAGAAATTATACAGATTTTATAGAGCATATAATTCATAAAGCAACTTCAAATATTTTATAAAGCAGTGCTAAAAAAGCAATTTCTAAGCAATTAAATACTTTAGAGCTCAGAATGATAAAAAAAACTATTTATATTTACTATGTAAATCTATATTTCTTTTCAAAATTTACAAACATTTTCCACTTATCGAGCAACTTATCTAGATGGCATTTTTAGTGCATATTACAGATGCATAAGTCATTTTTATATATGTGACCCTGAACCACAAAAATAAGTAGCACGGGTATATTTGTAGCAATAGCCAACAATACATAGTATGGGTCAAAATTATCGATTTTTTCTTTTATGCCAAAAATGAATAGGATGTTAAAGGGATAGTTCACCCAAAAATGAAAATTCTGTCATTAATTACTAACCCTCACGTCGTTCCAAACCCGTAAGACCTCGGTTCATCTTCGGAACACAAATTAAGATATTTTAGTCGTTATTTTTAAAATCGTTATTTATGTTTTCTTTGCGCAATAAGTATTCTTGTGGCTTCGTAAAATTACAGTTGACAGACTGATGTCACATGGACTACTTTGTCGATCATCTTGGTACTTTTCTGGACCTTGATCGTGCAAGGACCCTTGCTGTCTATGGGAGGGTCAGAGAGCTCTCAGATTCAAACAAAAATATCTTAATTTGTGTTCCGAAGATGAACGGCGGTCTTACGGGTTTGGAAAGACATGAGGGTGAGTAATTAATGACAGAATTTTCATTTTTGGGTGAACTATCCCTTTAAGTAAAGATCATGTTCCATGAAGATATTTTGTAAATTTCCTACTGTACAATTTGCAGTAAATAAAATCCTACCGTAAATTAATATGCATTGAATAAGAATAAGAACTTAATTTGGACAACTTTAAAGGCAATTTTCTTAATATTTAGATTTTTTTGCACCCTCAGATTCCAGATTTTCAAATAGTTGTATCTCAGCCAAATATTGTCATATCCTAACAATATCCTAACCATGCATCAATGGAAAGCTTATTTATTCAGCTTTCAAATGATGTATAAATTTCAATTTAAAAACATTTACTAATTATGACTGGTTTTGTGTTCCAGGGTCACATATTAGTATTACTCTTTTATAGAGATGGCACACATGAGTGTAATAATAATAATAATAATAATAATAATAATAATAATAATAAATATTTCAGAACACAGGAAAACTGACAAAATGTACAGTATGTTCACAATAAAAATTTCTATTATGATAAATTCTATTCTATTATATTACAATGAATTTATGATTATTAGGTCTAGAAAACATATGTAAATTAACTTTATAATTTCCTGATATTTCCACCTTAACTCAATATAACTGAGTTAAGATAATATAGGGAATATATTGTCCGTACTGGATGACTGTACATATGCACAAAAGAGCTTATTTGGCTGCCAATTTGCTTTTTTACAGCAGGTGTATGTTTTATTGCGTGGGGATGGAAAGCACTACAGTACTCACCATTTTCAGTTTTTTCACTGCTTCTTCGCACACATGCATCCCTCTGGACTCCTCTACCTCCACCAGACCGAGGTACTGCAGAAAAAAAAAAAAAAAGAGACAGAAAAGGGAGGAAAACAGAGAGAGAGGTCAAAACTGATGAAATCCACATTTTCTATATTTCATCCACTACATCTACCACACCATTATTTCCCTGAACAACATTTGCGACGCATTGTGAAAAAAAATAAATAAATCACTGCTCTGTAATTTTTTGCTGAGGTTATGTGAGAAAAACAGACAGGAACACAAATTTACTCAACTTCTTCAGGGAAAACTAGTCCAAACAGGGCTTGTGTAGATTTCAACGAGGAACCCGTTGAAAACACAGCAGAGGATGTGTTTTGTGGGACATTTTATCCAGCCAAAACCAATCAAAATGTCCTCACATGGACACAATTAATAGTCATCAAGCCAGGGTTATGTGATTATGGTGGCCATGAGGACAGAGGCCATTACAGGATTACATCTCAGTCGCAAAGAGACTCCTGATGCCTCGGGCTGGAGAGTAAAATTAGGCTGAATTTAATTATGCAAGATCCAATGCAATACATCCTCCACTTTACTTAATGATACAGACCATCTTTAGTCTTGAAAGAGCCTCTTTTCATTTCAAAACAATACTGTCAAACGATTTCAATTGAATTAATTACATGATATGCTGATTAATAAATTACATTAATCACATATGAAGCGTTCAGATGCAAAAGCCTCTAAATGCAGTTTGAAATTTTCTTCTAAAATGAGCATTTTTATCAGACTTCTATGTGTAAGTTCAGTAATTTCACTTTAATGGCAATGAATAGGTTCTTTTCATTGCCACAAATGTGAAATAACTGAACATAAACAAAGCAACCTGAGAAAAATGCTCATTTTAGAAGAAAATTTCAGATGGCACTTTGAGGCTTTTGCATCTGAACTCTTCATATATCAATATTTTGTGAGATTTGACTTTAATAGCCTATTAATACTAGCCACATTCTGGGAAATGGTCATTTCTTGTGATATTTTTTTTCACACTAAACGAACGTGTTACATTGACAACTCTGTTTTAAGTCATTAAAATATTCACAAAACTACCATTCAAAAGTTTGGGGTCAATGATAAATATGTTTTTTAAAAGAAATTCATACTTTTATTCAGCAAGGATGCACTGAATTGATTAGAAAAGATTTCTAGTTCTAATAAATGCTGTTTCTTTCTCTTCATCAAAATTGTAATTCTATTTTACAATATTACTGTTTTTACTGTATTTTTGATCAAATAAATGCAGCCTGTTGAGCACGAAAATCTTACCAACCCTGAACTTTTGAACATTAGTATATACAACAATCCTTAGTGTTCTATTCCAGGCATCAGTTTGATGTTATTATTGTGTGGGGGTTTGATAAGTCACCCTTTAAGTTCAAGTCTGTGTTTGCTCAAAGCTCTATAGCTTTTGGCCTTCAGCCAGACACTGTGAGAGTGTTACTGACTTTCAAACCTTTAAAAAAAACAAAAATCAATCTACATCTGGATTTTTTCCATTATACCCATTATCATTCTCCCTCTCGCACTAGTACTGCTTTTAAACAACAGCCTCTTTGTGTGTTTGTGTGTATTTTCATTTAAAAACTCAATTACACGAGTGTTAATTCTTAGAACAGCATATGTCATATGGAACATCATAAACTACACTCTCCAGACATTTATGTTGGCCGAGTGTATTTCACATGAGTTCAAATCAAAATGAAACAGACACCGTTTACTTTCTTTATACACTTTCCTACCCTTATTGCGAATGATTCATCTGTGCTCATGTTCCAAAGAAAGAAAATGTATGTCTTTGTAGGCTTTAATCAAAATGTCATATCCTTTTGCCAATATTAGCTGCAACGTCTAAAGTAACTTTGCATGCTGAAAGCCTTGTGTGACTGCGCTGTTAGATCATGTACATCATCTTATTCTAAATTATTAAAGCAAGATGTCTGTTAACAACCCTCTGGATGAATTTGGAAGCCCTGCCATTTAACTTCTCAACTTACCCGGACAGGAAAGTTGCATTTGCCCTTTCGTACAGCCTCTTCGTCTGCCTGCCATTGGTGCGGCCGGCTGGCCTCCGGCACGTAGGTGGGCTTCTTCCTGCGCAGGCTCTGACGCAGCTTATTCATCTCCACGCTCTCAAACTCTCTGTTGCTGAGAACAAAAAAGAAGACACATTAGACACATACAGTACATATGATGAACAAAAGAGCCCTTATTTCACCTCAGGATCAAAGTAACATCCAAAAGTCAGATTTATTAGGACACAGACTAGCTGGTTGTCAAGTGAATGTTGACACATCATACAGAAGGCAATATTTCCAGTCACGCTGGACAGGCAGGATGCAATCTGCAAAATTTGGATATCAAAAATTGCCACCAACACTTAGTAATTGAATCCAAACTATTAATTTCATATTTTGGGTATGCAAATAACCATGCTATATTGGATTAAACTGAAATTACAGAGAATGTATTCACTTCTGTCTAAAAAAAACAATTGCTTTGCTCCCAAGAGGCCTATTTATGCAGCATAATTAGGTCATTCATTCTACCCTTAATTTGCATTGGTAATTTCAAATTCTGATGCACAACACCACAAAGCCAAGCTGCTCTGAAGAATGCAAATATCCAAAGCTGGTTAGTCCAAGTTAAACATTCACATCATAAAAATTCCACTGAGAAAAATATACAGTAGTACATATACTAAGACATTAAAATGGAAAAACTTAAGATAGTTCACTAAAAATTTTAATTCTGTCATAGCTTACTCGCCCTTATGTCATTTCAAACCCATAAGACATTAATTCTTCAGTGAAACACAAAATAAGATATTTTGAAAAATGTCCTAGCTGCTCTTACAAAAAGGTAATTGGGGACTGAGACTGAAAAAAGTCTATATAACTTGTGTGCAATATTTAAGTCAGTGTTATTTTAGTATTATTTATATATTATTACAGTTGATATATATATTTTGAACTATCGCATATTTTCAGCTTTCACTTTAACTTACAGTAAAGAAAAGTTTACTAAAAACGTTTTCATCTAATACTTGTATTTTATTTTATTTTTAACTTTATTTCAATTTAACAGAAAAAACAAACATATTTTTAGTTTTAGTTAAAGACACCCTAATAATAACAATATACATACTGAATATATATATATATATATATATATATATATATATATATATATTTTGGTAACACTTTACAATAAGGTTCATTAGTTATCATTAGTTAACAACATTAGTAAACATGAACTAAGAATGAACATTACTTCTACAACATTTCTTAATAGTAGATAATGTTAATTTCAACATTTACTAATGCATTATTAAAATCACAAGTTGTGTTTAACATTAGTTAATGCACTGTGAACTAACATGAACAAACAATGAACAACTGTATTTTCATTAACTAACATGAACAAAGATTAATAAATAGTGTAATAAATGCATTGTTCATTGTTTGTTCATGTTAGTTAATACATTAACTAATGTTAACAAATGACACCTTATTGTAAAGTGTTAACCATATTTTTTTTAAACTAAAAACATTATACAGATTTGACAGAAGTTTTCTCACTTTTAAAATATCACTATTTTTCATATCACTATAAAAAAAGTCAAGTTTTAAGAGAGTTTAGCAGCAGCATCATTACCATCTTTTGACACGGTTTGGCATATCTTCTCATTGAAAAGTTACACACGAACTGTTGTACTCTGTTCTTCAATATGAACCACATGCCACACGACCGCCTTTGCTTTTATAGCTTCACGTCAGTGGCCAAAAGCGCACGTTTCCCAAAGCCCTGAAGCTTTACGGGTAACAGGTGGCAGACATTGAGCACCGGAAGTACCACTATAAACGTCTAGCCCAAATGTATACACCCAAAACACACCAACATACTCAAAAGACCACATGCTGCTATATATGAGTGCGTTTTTTTAATAGCCGTGGCATCTAGGTCTCTCTGGGGGCTTTACTCAGCTCTGGCACGCGCCTGTTGCTGAGCTTGACATATCTTGACGGGATACGCAGGAATCCCTCAGCAGAATGGCACTTGCCTGGGTATGAGGCGGGAATGAGCAGCTGAGTAAACCATATGGCATTTTTAATGAGGCAACGGGACGTTACGGTAATGTCAAGATGACCAACAAGTCAGTTAATTTGCAGGAAGAGGAAAGGGAGGGGCTTCTGAGATTCTGCTCTACTTTCAGGGTTGATCTAATGGCTGAAGGGCTGCCAAAGCTACAGAAGAGCAAAGAGGGAGGAGAAGTCGTTTGGAGACAGAGAACAGGCCAAAAGCCAGAGAGAGAGAGAGAGAGAGAAAGAGAAGAGACTTTATAAGGAGAAGAAAGAGGGAGCTTGAGATGTAGAAGGGGAGGGAGACAAGACTAAACTCCCTTATTGAATCTTATTGAGGTCACACAGTTCTAATGTGTGTCGCTCACACTGTGGTGCCAGTCACAAATATCCTGACTGATGCAGCACTGACTGTCAATGCTGGGAATGTCAAAATGACATATTTTAGGAAATCAGTGAGTTGCCTGGAGAACTAGTTGACTAATTGGTCTTAAACACTATATTAGGCTGGTTTGAGGTTCACCTGACATGTTTCATAGGGGGTGATTACGTAAGAAGAAAAAGCTAGACCTTTTAAAGTTGACAATTAACATTTTCATATTTCATTATTTGTCACATAATTAGTAATTATCAATATTAAAAGACAATTATTTTCATAATATGGTTGATAAATGGTTAGAGTTATTTTAGGATTGTATACAATTATAATACAGTATTTATTAATATTTCTAATTAGCTTTTATTTTTATACTTTCCGTTATCTTTTAAATTTTAGTTTAACTTGTAATTATTTTGTAATGTGTTTTTGTAATTTTTAAAATTATGTTTCAATATTTCCATATAGCTTTAATTGATTTTTTATTTATGTTTTAGTCATTTTAGTACTTGATCATAAATTTATTTATTCACTGTAAAAAAAAAAAGGCAACCAGCTTCAGCAGATTTGAGTTTTCTCAACTTGTCGTTTTAAGTTTACACAACAAAAATTTGAGAATCTCCCACAAAAATAAGTTGAGCAAACTCAAAAATCTGCTGAAGCTGGTTGCCTTAAAATTTTAAGTTCGCTCAACTTTTTTTTGTTTTTTTTACAGTGTACACTGAAAAAAAAAAAAAAAAGTTGAGCAAACTTAAAATTTTAATTTTTTTTTTTACAGTGTAGCAGGTCCTTTCTAGTTTAAGTTTTTTTAATTACATTTTCATCTAATATTTATATTAATTTTATTTCGGAATTATTTCAATTACCTGAAGTTGACCAATAACTTCATAATCTATAACTGGCCGATAATAATATTCTACACATTTTGTCAAAATAGAACAATAAAAACTAAAATTAATATAGGCATCACAATATTATATTAATTGTAGAGTATGAAATAAATAGATATAAATTTTGTGAAATGTAGAAATTTAAATAAATAATAATAATTCCTTACATTTATATAGCGCTTTTCTAAGCACTCAAAGAGCTTTACATTGTCAGGGGGTATCTCCACAACTACCACCAGTGTGCAGCATCCACCTGGCTGATGCGACGGCAGCCATAGTGCGCCAGAACACACACCTCTACTCTTTTAGAAAGACATCCTGGGATTTTTAATGACCACAGAGAGTCAGGACCTCGGTTTAACGTCTCATCCGAAGGACGGTGCTTTTTACAGTACAGTGTCCCCATCACTATACTGGGGCGCTAGGACCCACACAGACCACAGGGTGAGCACCCCCTGCTGGCCTCACTAACACCTCTAAAATGTTATTGATGTTTTTAAATATTACATTTAAGTAAGCATTACACTCTAAAAAAGGCTGGGTGAAATATGGACAAACCCAGCGATTGTGTTATTTGGACCCAGTGGTTGGGTTACTACCCAGAAGGTTGGGTTAAACATTTAACCCAACTGTTGGTTGAAAACAACCCAATCGCCGGGTTTGTCCATATTTTACCCAGTACTGGGTTGTATTTAACCCAGCATTTTTTAGATGATGCCAAAGTTTATCTAAATGTGAAAATACAGAAAATTAGAATGCACACAATTAAATATAATAAACAAAACAATTATCACATCCAAAAACCAAAAGATTTTGGTATCGCAAACGAATTTCCAAAACATAAGGCAAAGAAAACAGTTTGTTCTTGAGAGGTTCTTATGAGACTTGCCAGGGAAATTTCCAAAACATGCATGTGAAAGTCACACAACAGCCATAAGAGCCACCCAAGCCATTCCATGGAAATGATTTCATCACCAAATGAAAACCAGCTGGAGCAACATGGGTAGAGTGAACCAAGACTAAATCAAAACAACACATTCAAGACTTCATACACAAAACATCTGGCAGATCACTTCTCTTTATGTGCCTGTGTGATGGCCCAAACATATACCAATGAAATAATACTTTAAAATTAACAATAACATTTTTAAAAAGTTATGGTTTCATAAGACACCTGCATGAGTTGAATGGACTACTTTTATGCTATTTTTATGAGGATTTTGTGAAACTGAATGCAAATGTGAATAATGAATGAATTCTCATTTCTGGGTGAACTATTCCTTTAAGGTAATGGGTTTAAAGAGAGAGAAAGAAACAGAGCAGTGAAGGGGCTAAAACTCACTTAGGATGCTTCACTGAGCACGAGGCCTACAGCGTCACAAGTAAATATTAAAATCAAAAATGGCCCGCTGAGCAAAAGGCACACATCTACAAAAGACCATCTTAAGCTCCCCTGCGCCATCTCCGTCTGACTGTAGAGAAGCCGATGAGGTAAAGCCCGCAGTATGACTCAAAATACAGTACAGAGGCGGAGAAGCAGATATAGCCTTTGTCTCATTATTGCTAAAATCAATGCTCTCAGTGCAAGGAATCGAACCGCGGCAGCTGCCTGCGCTCATTTCAGAGACACCGTGGGTGGACAGTGTAATGGAGGCTTTTTGGATGCTTTCGAAAAAGGGAGTAATTGTAGCGTGACACTCCAGTCTCTTACGGTAGGCTGTGCTCAGGCCCGGTAACTGGCACTGAGAGGACAGGCGAGAAAATAGACGCTCATGATTTGTTTCAGCAGGGATTAACAGGATAGTTCAGCTAAAATTGAAAATTCTCATTATTTACTCACCTTCTTATCGTTTCAATCCTGTGATTTATTTATTTATTTTTTTGTGGAACATAAAATAAATTCTTAAGAATATTGATGCTGCTCAATTAAATAAGAAAATGAATGTGATCAAAGGCTATCAAGCTTCATAAAGGACATTTATATGGGACATTTCTTTTTGCAGCTTGAAAGCCCCTAATCACAATATGCTTTCATTGTATGGAAAACAGGAGCTGAGATATTCCTCTAAATATTGTATTTTGTATTCAGCAGAAGAAAAAAATGTCATACAGGTTTGGACTGACATGAAGGCGTGTAAATAATGACCTTCAACGCCCTACGGTAAAATCCCAAAGTTATAGTATCATGAGACAAGCAATTAAGGTTCGCCTGATATAAATATTTGAACCAATACAAAATCATTACAATTTTCATTATTATGCCGATACCTGGCGAATAACCAATACTAAAGTCTATAATTTGTCTAAATAAAGTAACAATAATACGCTGAGAATTTTTTTTAAATTCTAGAATTAAATTACTAGTGTTTTCAAAGTTACAAGATCGCAGAGGTTATCTAAATAATAATAATACCAAACACACACACACACACACACATATATATACATACATACACACACACACTGTATGTATACATATGTATATATGTATGTAACCGATATGTTACCAATATATCATGCATCTCTAAATTACTACCATTGAAATAAAGTTTTATATTTTTAAAACTAATACTTATACTATGCAAGGACACATTAAATTGATCAAAGGTGCAGTAAAGACTTCAATTTTATATTCATCAAAGAACCTCACAAAAAAAAAATCATTCATCATCATCATATATATAAAATCAGTTTCCACAAAAATATTAAGCAGCACAACTTATTTAAACATTGATGATAATACAAAATGTTTTTTAAGCACTAAATAAATATTTACTAATGATTTCAATGGCTGCTGAAAGTTCAGCTTTGCATTACAGGAATAAATTGCATTTTAAAATATATTCAAATAGAAGTTATTTTAAATTGCAATAATATTTCACAATATTACTATTTTTACTCTATTTTTAGTCAAATAAATGCTGCCTTTAAAGTTATTGTGTCCTATTTCACCAAATAATTAATCAAATAAGAGCCCAGTCCGGGTGTACACACATTTGTGGAGGACAGATACAAATCTACCCGCCCATGACCTAGTTTCAGTACCTTATAGACCCTGTTTGCAAACATCATCTGACCCAGGAAGCAAAGGCGACTTGTTTCTCTGGCCATCTGCCGCAGCACGTCTAAAGAAGCTGCACCATATCACACCTGTTCAGATTGAGGTTACACTCACACACATAAACACGACACCCGCACACACCCACATACGTCAAATACAGAGACACGAGTAATCATGTTTGCAGATGACAGGGGAAAAGGGGTCAGACCAAATGTTTATCTAAGAGAAACTGGCCTTTGCTAATATCATCAATACCAATACAAGACAGTGACACAGTGACCATTTCACACTCACAGCCAGTGTGAATATGTGGGTCATTCTGGTTTGCAGTACATGCTGTCGATTCAATCACGTAGGAGTTTTCGATCAGAATTCACTGACATAAGCCGCAGAATGTTTTCAGTAGGCAAACTAAACCAACGTCCTAGTAAAACAATCCTCCTATAAAATGTGTGTCTGTGCGCATGTTGCTTTAAAGAGTTAGACAGCCGAGGGCTCTAATGCAGTGAGACAGCTAAATCAGAGACTGCCATCAGCAGGATGAGTCTTCTGTGCTTGATTGACACTCTGCCTAACCAACAAGGGCTTCTGCGGCTTTTTCCCAACCAAATTTTCTCTCAGTCTGCCACAAGCTCAATTTAAGAAGCATAATTATTTGGCCAGGATTTTTCTAAAGGATATTTCCCTTGCTGTGATGTATATTTTAGGGATAGCTTGCTTATTAGCAATGCATGGCTAAAAAAAGACATCAACCTCTCCTTTGCTAAGCAGCCTTGCTTAGAATCAGAAATTGAAGTAGCAACAGATAATTTCTTCCGTATTATGACATTTATATCTGAGTGTAATGATTATCAAAAAAAAAAAAACGACCATTGGTTTTTGACTGGATTTTAATATGTCGTCATTGCACATGAATGCTAGCTTAGAGTGACAGAGTTTATGTGGAATAAAGGCCAAAAAGTATGCTTCACGTTTTATGTGTATAATATGTTATGCTTACAGTGTGTATAGTGTAAACATTATCATCGACATAGTACATACTCTGTACAGTCAGGTTTCTGTATTTTCTTTCTTTTGCACAAATTGGTTGGTGCACAAGGTGGCCTGCGTTCTCGAAAAAAAAAAAAAACTGAAGAGACGGAACAACAAAAACAGCCATTGTTAAACCAGTATAGATACAACTACAGTAAACTGGCACTTTGACGAGTGCTTGTGGTTAAGAGATTTCTGCAAGTATAAAAGAAAGACTTTTTTTTTTTTTAAATTTATAACTTCTGGAGAGAAACAGCACAGACACTGAACAAAGATGAAATTAACTAGTAGGGTTGGGCGATGTCTACAAAATTGGCATCGGACGATGTCTACAGTGAAACATTGCGATAGACGATGACATCGGGGGGAGTTACACAGGAAACACATAACGATTCCTAACGGTTGCCTGTTACATTCCAGTTTCAATGCCAGGCATAATAGCGGCTCCCTGATGCCCGCAATTATATACACAATATAGTATAATTACCCAATGATATAACTGCGAGAGAAAGTAGTGAAATATGTATTTTCCTCCCATCTCGTATTTATTCCCTTTAGGGGTTCCATAGTACACTCATTTTCTTTCCAAACACGGGATTGGGAATGCTGTGGATTTTATCCATTTTTGGATTTTTGCGGGGCTTAGTCACGATGTCGGCTCAACATCGCGATGTCTATCAGCCATCGGCAATGGATGATGGCATCGTCTATCGGCCCAACCCTGCTAACTAGTGTGCATGTGTCGAGTGCCTATGTAACTCGACACATGCACACTATAGTTTTATCTATACGCATACTCCAGCATTCACACCAAAACTTTTGGGCTCAAATAATTGGAGAGAGAGAAGTTTGTAATTTCACTGGAAAATGAAGTTATGCAATAAAATGAAAGATACGCATGGATGAATCGTTCACAATAAGATCAATGACATGCATTTTGAAAACGCGTAGTGTGAATTTTTATTTAATGCCACTGTGTGATTTGCATAAATTGCAAAAAGAACATTTTCTAAGGATTCAACGATCTGAAAGCCAAAAAGTCCCAAAGTCCAAAGTCAGAAGCCAGAAGTTGACAAGTCAGAACACTAAAACAGAGCCACAGTGTTTGCATGTTACTAGAAATCAACCAGTGAATGGTGTACTTAGTTATCACATTATGTTGCAATAATAAAACATTTTAAAATTAAAAATAAATGGAATACACAAGGTTTTATTGAATGTGCAGACAGGACAGAATGGTGAAGGTCTTCTAGCTCATGAGTCTTGAATTATTGATTTTGTTTATTTTGGGTGAAGGGCAGGACATTGAAAATAGCTCTGAGGCTTCTTTTTCAAAACAATGGCTACAAAGTACACAGTTCTTCATAGATTATCTATCAAACATCAAGTAGATTGACATACAGGAGGTTCTAAGAGCTGAGACTATACTGATATAAAGGCTGACCTGTCCAGACAACAATGTCTGATGCCCTTGAAGAATAACTCAACCTTGAGATAAAATTGAACATCTTGATTTTCCATATTAAATAACATTTATAACTATGTTCATAAAATATATTTTGATTAAACAAAGACTGGCATGTAGCATCAGTTTTCAGCTATAAATAGCTCTAGTCCAGCTGTGTACATACCAGCTTGGACTAGTGATGAGTCACCATGGTTGACTCATCAATTAGTAAGGTTCATCAAGTGTTTTTTTTTTTTTTTCACCCTCGACAAAAACACTCATGGAAGTTGTTTACTGCAATTTGGCAACTGGTATGTTTTCCTGGACCAACATCATTGTTGGACCTGAAACAACATCCCCATCAACCAATCAGATTGTAAGGTTAGGATTAGGGCGAGGGATGTGAGTTGAACAACATGCTTATCAACCTATTATTTCCTTACAATTTAAGGGTCAATTAATGAGTTAAAGGTTAGGAATCTGGTAACAACTATGTTTGCTGACATCAACATTGTTCCAGGACTAACAAAAGATGTTGATCCAGGAACATGCCCTACTTGGCAAAATTTTGAATGCACTGCATCAAGTAGGATCATCTTCTGTTGGTTCTAAAAAAACATTCAAGTGAAGAAAAAATACACTATTAGTGTTTTTGTCTTTTTTCCCAACAAAAAAACAAGACAAATTAGTCTAGAAAGCAAAATCATAATACAACAAGATTTGTTTTAAGAGAATATATCTCAAATTGCATTTATTTTTCTTACCCAATTATCAAATTTCTTAAATATTCTTAGAATGTTCTTAAACTTTATTTGTAATAAATAGAAATAAACAATTCAAGGTATATTTTCTATAAACAAATCTTATTTAATTTTACTTCTGTATTCATTTTTGCTTCTAGAGTAATTACATCCTGTTTTAAGGATGCTCCGATATTTTTACTGGAAAGTTTTTGGAAGCGAGATCATTTTGACATTTGCTGTAGAGAAACTGTAAAAAACCCACAAACATAAATCTTTTTGCATTACAGTATTGCTAGGTTAATTTATTTAGTTTTATAGGATTATAGGGGGTAAAAAGTTGTTTTTTTAGAGAAAATGCTTCCTCATACACAATGTAAGTGACCTATTTCTCCTTCTGCATGTCGTGTGTGTAACTGTGGCCCTTTAAGGCCACCAGTAAGAGAAACTGATAGGTAGAGACACGAGAGTCCTCTCAGTCCACTGCGTTCTCTGTAATGATGCCCTTGCAGGAGAGGAACATCAGACATTAATTGTTTTCTGATCATAACCAGCCTACATTGCATTTGATAACCACGAAGAGCGACAACAAATAAATCTAATAATAGAAAGACAGATAAGTATCAGCTAATCTGTTCAGTTGGTATATCAATTTATCTATTAATCTGAGCCATATGGAGGCTCATGCAGCTACTTCCTGTAAGAGTATTAGCCAAATACAAGCCTTCAGAATAAGCTTGGTTACTAATCTGAGAGATGCACTGGTTTTAGGGCCCGTGTATTTAAAAAAAAATAAAAACAATTTAATGGCACAAAGCAAAACATCCATAACCCTCTTCCACTGAGGCTCATTCTTCATTTTTAAATAGAAAAAAACTCACCTCCCATCTTCTGTCTCATCCACATCACTGCTGAAACTCATTTTAGAGAGATTTAAGACCAAAGCCAGGTAAAGTATCGAAATCGAACCACCCGAGGATGTTTCACAGTCAAAACTGACGTTCGATGAAAAGCTTGAGGCAAAACGCTGTTGAATATTCAGTTTTGGGATCCAAAAGAAGGAGGAGGCAACCACACCTCCTCTTCAGAGATTAACTTGGAGGAGGCGACAATAACACATGTGCTCAGTCTCATCACCATATGTGTCCTCGCCCACAGAAACATGCGCTGACGCACGGAGACATGCGAATTTGGCTGGATGTGCTGAGCTGCAGCCTCTGAGGAACAAATCAACTTTTTGTCTTTCCACAACATAGACAGTGAGGGGAGGATGGAGAACGAAAGATAGAGAGACAGGAAGGGGAGGGGGGAGAGAAACAGAGGAGGAGCGCGGGCGGAGGTGATTAGACTGGAGATGGTGATGACACACTTTCAGTCGCCCATCTGCAGTGCCAGTTGTCTGTGTTGTTGTGTTTGTACTTGCTATGTTCTTCCAGCTCAGCTCATCATATATACTTATGAAATAGCTAATGTAAATGAGATAATAGTTTTGTTATTCTGACATGTTAGTCTCTGCGAACAGAGCACAGCATGTGCACATAGTCACAGCACACTTCCTATAAGCCTATTAATGCTATAGTTATGAAGAATGACCTCAGTGTGCTGGAGACTGCTCAAGATTCTACTTGCGTAACAAAACGCCTTCCAAAATTTAAAGACATACTGCCTTTTCTATGCATTTTTGATTATTTTTTACTGCTGTTTTTTGACTCATCTGTTATATTTTTCTAAGGAAAAAAATACTTGTCTTTAACATCTATTATGGATGAAATGATCTATTTATTATTTAGCGTATTTATTCCATATTTATATTCTTTGCTTAACAGGGATGCATCAGCTTTTGACCTAAAATATTACTAGTAATATTTCAATAGTCTAAACACACATTTGCATGTTCACAGTTCTCAAGTTAATTATCACATGATTTGCAGGTAAACAAAGAAAAATATTACGTTTTGATACAGTATATAAGTTTAGAGTTTTAAAATTCATTTTACATTTTTATGATTTAATGAATCATTAGCTTTTCTTTAACTCAAAAACTCCTTTCAGTTCCCTTACAAACCCCCATATGGAACATTTTTTTATATATATATATATATATATATATAAAAATATAACTAACTCTACCTAATTATTGTTCTGTTTACATGCGATTGAATGTCACCACAAATTACTAGTGGATTTTTCTGAGCCTTGAGTTAGAGGATCATGACTAAAGTAAAGCTGAGGTGTTTTTTTTGCCAAAATGCTCACATTACAGTAAGTTCCACCTCAAACTCCCACCATTGGTTGAACCAATTTTACCATGTTGCTCAAGCAACGTTTGAAAGCAGAATATTGTTTATACTTTATAAACAACATTGTCTCTGCATATTAAACTGGGATGAGAAAAAGTATTCCAGCATTTGGGGTGAAAGTATTTGCCCTTCATTTGTCTAAACTAGTGCTAAAAGGTTAAGAGAAAATAAATTCCAAAATCTAAAATGTCCAAAATCACTTAAACGCACAATATCTATAGGATATCTTTATATCTATAGGAATTTTAAAGGAGGACTTAAATGCAGCATAACTCCTGTTCCTTCATCTTCAGCTGTCTTGTGCTGACTGTATAATATCTTGACTTATCTTTCAAATTATGTTACTTTTCTAGACTGGAACAGGGGAGTCTCTTGGCCAAGCTGACTGGTGGAGCTTCCCTCTGGTGCTGAATTGATCATGCTCTGTTGATTGAACTTGTCCTAAATTCTCATGACCCAAATGAGAGTCCACCAGCAGGGCTGGATCAATGTATTCACATGGACATTTAACCAGACTAATCATGTCCAGCATTTTGTATAGTTGTTTTACCCAGAGGCAATAAACAGAGGGGTCTTGAGCTCCAAAGAAAAATATATATAGTCTATAAAAATATGTAGGGCCTAAACAATTCTTGATTACAAATCATTCCACAATTCTGTCACACTTTAGTACTTCATATCTACTCCCAATGGAACATTTTGGGGTTAGGAAACTCCACAATTTGTACACGTATGTCCAATCCTCTCGAATATGAAATGGTATGCTACAAATAAACAGGCCTCCCACTCAGGCAAACACATTTTCAGTTGCCAGTCTGTTAAATAAGAGTCAGTCAATGTGTCCTCTCTAGAGGGTCAGTGAAAGTGGGGTCAGATTTATGTAGTTCGACTGTATGAGCCGCATACTAGAGAGTGACAGAGTCACAATGATTCAGTGGCACATTGCCCTCTACCTGCACCGAGCGGCAATATGACAAAGGCCTGCGTTTCTTTACTGAGCTGTCAGAGGATACGTGACGCAAACTCATCTGTCAGCTTCTTATGTACCACTACACAAAAGATCCACATTGGCCAATCATTCAGTTAGGGTAAATGAATTAATTGCAATTTGTAATTTCATTAGAGAATTTTGTTAGTAGGAATGTGCCAATGCAATTATTAATCAATGTATTGCATTTTTTTCTCATAATAATACATTGATTTTTAAACCAACAAATGACTGTCTTAATACATATTAAAGGTCATACTGTGCACTGCATGCTATTCCAAAGTGGTCTGCCTTCAAAAACTTTCATAAAACGTAATAACTTGGCTGAATGAAAAATGCTACATTAAATATAAATAATAAAATGTGACCAACTATACAGTCTTACTCGACTATATTGAACTTAAAAGGTTTGTTCACCCAAAAATGAAAATTCCGTCACCATTTACTCGCCCTCATGTAGTTACAAACCCATAAGACTTTCGATCATCTCTGAAAACACTTAATTCATCCAAAACTTTGGCACTTCAAAATGTTCATTGATATTGTAAAACAAATCAAGCAATTTAATCCAAGTCTTCTTAAAGGGGTCATCAGATGCCCATTTCCACAAGTTTATATGATTTTTTAGGGTCTTAATGAAAAGTCTATAACATACTTTGGTTAAAATTTCTCAATGGTAGGGTCAAAAACACACTTTTTACCTTGTCAAAAACAGCTCTTTTCAGAGCAAGCTGTTTTGTAGCATGTTGTTTTAAATGCTAATGAGCTCTGCTCACCTCACCCCTCTCTTCCGAACTGCTCTCAGAGAGATTGTAAACTTTAAGCCGCATTTAGCCATGGAACTTGTTAACTAGCACGTTATTAGGAAAGGCGATTTGCCAATATTCATAAAAAAAACCTTATACTCACTTCTTCTGTAGGTGAAGCTGGATCACGAATGATTCGCACGAACATAGACGCATTTAGGTAGATCGGGGACACATTCCCTTCAAAAACGTGCGGCCGCGCAGAAGAAATAATGTGCTGCGCATACGCAAAAATGAGTTTGGAAAGCCATTTGATTGAATTCTAGTAAAAGCGAAAGAATTGCAATTGCAATGACATGTGGGGATAAAACGTCCTCATGTATTAAAGAAGAGTGGCTTGAGTGGCTTAAGTGCTGGAAATAGCACATGATGGGCACAGAACGGTAACAAAACTCAGAGACATTTACAGTCACACACAGGTGTATTATGCAAACTGTAGCCTACTTCATAGCGATGTTTAGATAACAAAAAAATTCTGTAAAATTTACGGTAAAAAAACGGCAGCTGTGGTTGCCGGAATTCTTCTGAAAAAAATACGGTCACAACATTTTAGGTTTTACGGTTTTAACTTAAATTTACAGTTAAATACTGTAATTTCTTTAACTGATATACCAACCTATTCAAGTACTGAAATCTGTTTTGTACCTTTGAAATACACTGATAACCACCAAATGCAGGTAATGATGAGAGAGTCACAAGATGAACCAAAGCCCATCACAAGCTGCTTTTAAATAATAACATATATAGAAGGTGAACTGTGTCATTCACACAAACACTAAGCACCATCACGGTGAGAACTGAAATATGCAATAAACATTAATTTAACAACATTAGATGTAACATACAACCCTAATAAACATAACTGATAAGAAAAAACTGAGAAGCAGCATAGTTATTTTAAAGAAAAAACATCAAATTCAAACAAAATTTGAAATGCAACGCAGGGAATTCTGGGAGCGTCAATTTACGTTTTTTCCTTGTATATTTTACAGGAACTTACCGTTAACCATTTAACAGGTTTTTACTGTAGCCTTTTCACAGTTTTTTACAGTTAAAATCACGGTCATTTTTTACAGTGTAGGCTAAGAATTCACGTTCACTTTTCTTTTTTTTTTATTATTATTTAACTTTCAGATCTCAGTTTAAGTTTTGCTTCAGTTTGTTTTGTATTCTATTCTATCAGTTTAAAAGCTTTAGTTTCTTTTGATATTATATTATATTATGTTAAAAAGGCCTATATTATAAACCTAATAAATAATTGACTTATGCTCATCAAGGCTGTATTTATTTAAAAAATACAGAGAAAAAAAAACAAACTGTGATATTGTGAAATATTATTACAATTTCTAATATTGGTTTCCTATTTTAATACCTATACTTTAAAATAGGCTATCATTTATTCCTGTAAAGGAATCATTACTCTAGTCTTCAGTGTCACATGATCCTTCAGAAATCATTCTAATATGCTGATTTACAACAGTGAAACTGTTGTGCTGCTTAATATTTATTTTATTTTATTTTATTTTTTTGGAACCTGTGATACTTTTTTCTTTGATTCTTTGATTAATAAAAAGTTAAAAAGAACAGCATTTATTCAAAATAGAAATCTTTTCTAACAATATAAGTCTTTACTATCAATTTTATCCATTTAACACATCCTTGCTGAACAAAAGTTTTAATTTCTTTGAAAAAGAAAGAGAGAAAAACATTTACTGACCCCAAACGTTTGAATAGTAGTGTATATTGTAACACAAAATTTCTATTTTGAATAAACATTGTTCTTTTGAACTTTTTATTTATCAAAAATGTCACGGGTCCCAAAAATATTAAGCAGTACAACAGTTTCCAACACTGATTATAAATCAGCATATTAGAATGGTTTCTAAAGCATCATGTGACACTGAAGACAGGAGTAATGATGCTGAAAATTCAGCTTTGCTTCACAGGAATAAATTATATTTTAAAGTATATTAAAATAGAAAACTTTTATTTTAAATTGCAATAATATTTCACAATATTATTTTGTGAAATAATATTCTGTATTTTTTTTTTTTTTTTTTTATCAAATAGATACAGCCTTGATGAGCATAAACTTCTTTAAAAAAAAAAAAAAAAAAAACTTTACTGATCCCAAACTTTTGAACGGTAGTGTATTATACTGTTTTCTCAGGTAACCTAAAATGTACATCATTTAGTTATATCAAGAGTCAAATCAAATATAAATAGCACATTAAAGTTAAAAGTTACACACTTTTTTGTGTGTGCGCTGTACAGGGTATAAAGAATATTTTTTGCTCAAGTGGCCGAAATTTCCACCCAATAGAGAAAAGTTTTGCTCAGCAAGAAAAAAAATTAGAGGGAACATTGACGACTGCTATGTTCATTGTTACATCCAAAAACAAAGCACCTCAATCGCTTAGGAGCCATTCTTGTCTACATCTGCTCCGGCGGTGAAACAATGGCGGACTGATGACAGCTCACTCAGGGCGGGTCTAAGGTAAGAAGGCTGTGTCAATCAATTACAGAACAACTGCACACTCACTTAAGCATATTTATTAACCAACATTTCGGATAGTAGCCTTTTTCAAGGTATAACTTCATAAACATGGAGACATGGAGTATAAGAAGTAGGATGTGTCAATCAACAATCGTAGAAGCACACTTGGTCTGTGTGACATCACACAGACAAGAAGCTGAGAATGGCTTGATTTGAGAAAGGGGTAATGATTTTAGTTGATTCAAAAAAAAAAAAAAAAAAAAACACTGGATGGATTTTTATCATTATAGGGTGGTTGTGTACACACACTGCCAACACACATTTATGTTCAAACAACACGTAAAAGTGCATTTCGCATCCGATGACCCCTTTAAGATTACTTAATACGTATGATAAACAGATTTAATGTAGCGTTTTTTCACATATAAAAATACTGATCAATACATGGAGCATATAAAATATTGAAAATGGAATCTTAACTGTATTTGTTTGATGTGCAAGAAAACAATTTTCATTGGTTCTCACGAAGGGCCAAATGTGACACTGGTTCTTGCAAAAATGTTTCAGTTTCTGTTTACCATTTTTGAAGGGCACAACATAAGTGAGCTGATCAGTGTTTATATATTAATAAAAGCCTAAATTAAATTGAAAGTTTTAAGGGGTCACACTTTATTTTAAGGTCCAATTCTCACCATTAATAAACCATTAACTACAACTTTCGCCTCAATAAACTCCTAAGTTGCTGCTTATTAGTAGTTAGTAAGGTAATTGTTAAGTTTAGGTATTGGGTACACTGTTAGACATTTCTGTAATTTCTGCAGTTATTTACTGTATATCACCCAGTGTAATACTGCAAATTCCCTTTACAGTAAATAACTGTAATACCCTTTGCATCATGGGAATTTTCTATGACGTCAGACCCCACATACAGAGACTTACTGTATTTTTTTAAATTGCTGTATACTACTGTATTTGCTGTAACAGCCTCTTTGGCGCCATTCTATTGAGGTTGTTTTATTTTCCTCATTTCTTACATTTTCAATTGACACGATGTGCCCTGCACTGCGTCGACAATGCCGCAACAGCTTGGGACTGACTACACTGGATGCATTACATCGCTTGTAATGATTGGAAAATCCGTTTGTACTTCATGTCAGAAACAGCACAAGCGCTTGGAGTACATCTGTACGTCAGAAATATACCGGGGCATCACCTTACTGTCCGCATCCACTGTAGATAGTACATATAATGGGTTCTATATTGTTTTTTATCGAGTCGCGCCGCGCCACGCCACGCCACGCCACACCATGCCACTCGCGTCCGAGAAAGACACGGATCCAGCGGGGCAGCGCCGCAGGTTTTGCCTGGGGATGAACCCGCGAGAGTGGAAGAGCTCCGGAGAACATCTACGATGTGTGTTTTTTTTTTTTTTTTTGTGTTTGTGTTTTAAAGGCAACTGCAATGAAGCATCAAGAAAGACGTGGAGCAGCGCCAGCCACCCTGAGACTGATAATTCATGGTAAGAGAACAACTATGGTTTTGAGAGGTTTGTGTATTCTATATTGAGTTTGCCTTTTAAAAGTGTGCCATTTATACTTGTTTTTCAGAGAAGACATTTCTGTCACTAACAAAGTGGATGGTGAGCAAAGGTGGTGGCCACGTTTTGGAGCAGCACCTGGGTTTTGCAGATGTTTGTCTTTGGCTGCTTGTCTTTTTTCCCCATTATGTTTTTGTTGCCTAAAGACTTTTTGTGAGGATAAATCCAGAGGACACAACATAATGCACTGCAAAACGTCCTAAGACAGGAGAAATTATGAAGATGCACTGTTCCAGCATTGGACTATATTTTTAAGCGTTATACATGCAATGTTTTAAATAAAGAATTTGATATTTTGTAATTATTGTGTCTGTTTTAACTGAATGCCAGTAGTACCTATGTAGAGTCAAAATAAAATGAATTCTGTATAAAAATAATCAAATCTAATGAAATCTATATTAAAATGAATGAATTAGTATACTGATGAATTTGATTTTTTTACAGTGTTTGCAACTGTAAATCAAATACAGTCTGCTATCTTAATTACAGTAACTTACTGGCAACAGAAGTTACTGTAAAAACCCTTTGAAATGTCTAACAGTGTAGGATTGGGGATGTAGAATATGCTCATGCAGAATATGCACTTTATAAGTACTAATAAACAGCCAGTATGTTAATAATAGGCATGCTAATAAGCAACTAGTTAACAGTGAGAATTGATCCCTATACTTAAGGGATCCCTTAAAGGTTTTGGAACGACATCAGGGTGAGTAAACGATGCCTGAATTTTCATTTTTTGAGTGCATGGGTGCATTTAAAGAGCAGCGCTTCCAATAATCCCAACAGAGGGCCGGGCCACGACTTCCCTCAGCTGCCCTGCATTCAGTCCCATCACCATCGAGGGGAGCCCCAGGCTCATGCGAACACACTGGCCCTGTCTGCTTGTTCTCAAAGCCTGAAGGCATAAAAAGCAGCCCATCTGACACAGAAGCACTGATATCAGGCAGGCGAGAGCCTCCAGCAAGGCCCGAAGAGGCACTGAGACCAGTAGCGATGTCACTTCCTTCTCTCGCTCCACTGCATTCGATTACTAAATCTTGGTTTCAAACAACTCATTATCCCTAACGCAGTTTCTCCCTCTTTCTCTCTGCCTGTTTTCCTCCCTCGTTCTTATTTTTGCTCCGGGCATGATTGCAGTCCCTGTTGGATCAGATGAGAAACCCAAAGTGTAATCACACCCAGAGGTCCGTCACGCTAAGAATCCTCACTCTTCGTCATACCTCACTCCAATCGACATTAACACCCCCCAATCACCACCTCCTTCGGCTGCCTGGCAACCAGCTCCCATGGCAACCACTCCTACAAGGGGTGTATGGGGTGAGTTCCAATGCCTGATGGAAGGAAGAGGCTATGGGAGAAAAGAAGCACGGAAATGAAGTGCTATTGCAAATGCGTTTTGAATAATTGTTGTCTTGACACTACTTCCTGGCACATGGTGGGGAAAATTCTGAGTTTAACTACTCATAAGTGTGAGGAGAAAGTTTATCGTACCTAATGCTAATATTTATACAAAGAATCTCTTCGCCAAATGGGAGACTGGGAGTGTTTTTGAAAAATCTGGGTTTTATTGAGAGCAGGATGTCCAATGCCTGATACAGATTATAGCAAATGAGGCCTACACAAAAGAGAGAAAAATCCCTAAAAATAGTGGAAATTATTAGAAAACTAAACTGTAGAAAATGCGCATGGGTATTACTGAGTTTCTTTTTCATTATTCTGGCTACTAAATAAGAGTGGAGTAGTTTAAAATCAATATATATATATTACCATTTGCAAACCAATTTGCTTCCATAATATGACACATCTCCAAGTGAATGAGATATTCAACAAGAAAAAAAAAAAGTATTGCACAATTATTCATCAGTGAGTGATCGGGTCATACAAAGTGGCCAAAGCAAGCTTGCTAAAACAATGTTTAAATAGGTTTTTTAATTAATATTATTCAAAAGCCTTTGTGGCCAAGTGAAGTAATTGAAAAAGAAATTTCAGAGGGAGCAAATAATTACTTCTATACATGTGATTTCAATTTACACTGCAAAGAAAGACTTTCTTACACATAATTTTTGGCTTGACTTTCAGTACAAATATCTAAACATTCATATGATTTATGTTAAAAAGCACTTTCTGTTTAAAACGTAGAAATATCTATTTGTTTTACCTTTTGAATTAGGTTTATTTTCCTTAACCCTATGTTGTACTCTTGTTTTAAAGATTAAGCCACTTAATTTAAAATCATTTTTCAGAAAATAAAAGTTGTAATTTTGCTTATCAGGTAAAGCTTTGCTTCTCAAATATCTTAATTTATGAATATTTGGACATTTTAAATGAAAAAAACAAGACAAAAACTACTAAGCAAGATCTATCTATCTATCTATCTATCTAGTTTGTTAGTAAGTCCAAGTTATATTTTACAAAACTGTATACATTTGGGAACTGACAGGAATGGAAGAGAAATCTAGCACTTCTATTCAATTTCCAAGCAGGCATATTTATCAGCCAATTATCTCAAAATAGCTAAATGCCAGTCTGTCTAATGTATCACTCTATCAATAGTTGAAAGTTAAATGTCAACAGTGTTCAACATACTAACATTTTGTTTTTATTCAGTTCTCCCCCCCCACAAAGGCTACATTTCATTGAAAATTTTAATTAAATGCCGCTGGGTCCACAGTTCACAGTACGCTCAAGACTGAAAATAAATAGACCACAATGGGAAAGCAAGAAAAAGGCTAGTGACTGACAAATGTCAGCATGACAGGACCTCCAACCATATCCGGAGTCCATTTATTGAATAAACACAGAAAGTGTTTTTATAGATTAATAGCCACAATTATCAGACTGCAGACGAACGGTGCAATGATTCAAGCATGTTATGGAGGTTTCCGCCACACTGGTAAGAGTGAGTCAGGAATAGTGAGTGGAAAGGAGGACAGGCCCACAGATGGCCCACAGCAGGGCTGGGACATGCCACATGGCTCCTCCTTGACAGCTAGTGGCATCCAATACAGGGAGCAGAAGTGGACAACTTTGTTATGCTAATGGGGTGGTACAGCTGCCTGGGGTCATGGGGCAAACTTAGAACGTCACTGCACGAGCGGAACTGAAAAAAACCCGATGAACTGATCATCATAGAAGACCCTGGTTCCTATAAGTGCCTCAAACAACAATGGTTGTAGAGAAGATCATATAATTTAGGAATGCACGATGTGTAGGAACCATTTTGGTCATCAGTCGATATTACAGACATTTTTCATTTATTGGTATCGGCTAATACTGAATATTTAATGATAATTTCACCTATTTTTATATTAAGATCACATAACGCTAACTTAAAGTTAATCTTTATAAACACTGCTGTCAAATGATTAATCGCGATTAATCGCATCCAAAATAAAAGTTTTTGTTTACATAATATATGTACTGTGTATATTTACTATGTATATATATAAATACACACACACACATACAATATATATTTTGAAAATATTTACATGGATTTACATGTATATGTTTATATAATTTATATTATATATAAATACATTTAATATATAAACATAACATTTTTCTTAATTATATACATGCATGTGTATTTCTATATACACATAATAAATATACACAGTACACACATATATATTATGTAAACTAAAAACTTTTATTTCGGATGCGATTAATCACGATTAATCGTTTGACAGCACTAATAAACACTAATAATTTAATAATGCTGTTATGTAATGTTTGTCAAATCTCAAAATGTATTTCCATTATTTATAATGTAATACTCTTAATGTTGTAATACCTCAGTCTACTTTTAGTAAATTAATTACTTTAGTTTTATTATTTTTAATTTAATTTAGATAAATAATATACCATTTTTAATCTTGGTCACTTATCAGTTACCTTTTCATTTAATTTTTTATCAAAGTTAATCATTACAAACACAATGGCACTGTTAAATGCGATCTTCTTCAAATCTCAAAATGAATTTCCATTATTCATACACAACGTTATAATATTGTGAGGCCTGGCTAAATGTACATTTAGCATTTAAAATCTTTCATTTTAGTTTTAATATTTTTGAAGTATTTTGATAAAAGTATTGTTTAGGATTTTTGGCCATTTATTGCTTAATGCTTTAGCTAATTTTTAATTTTAAATATATTTTTAATCAAACTTAATCTTTAAAAGCCCAATAACGCTGTTTAACATAATCATTATAAATTTCTTACTGTGTGTTATAAGGTTATGATGCCAAAATGTACTTGTAGCATTTAAAATGATACATTTTAGTTTTATTATTCAGATTTAAAAAAAATAAATAAAAATAAGAGTATAGAATTGATTGGTTATTGGCCATTATCTGAAACATAAAAAATAAAAGTATCGGCATATCAGTATTGGCTAGAATTTTGCTTCCCTACCTACTTTTGATGACAGCCATGTCACTTTTTCCTTTTGTTTTCAGAGACTATTTGAAATACATCATGAATGACATCTGCATCCTGCAGTTCCATTTTTGAGTGACAGCAATGGCATATGTGCACTTACTTGACCCTGTTGTGATACACAACCAAGGGGAGGAAAAACAATTTTTTTTTTTTTTTTAAAGGAACATCAAAAATGCAAGCCAGTCACTTTGGATTCAGCATGTACTGCTGTTGTCTGCACTGAGGAGAAAATAAAACCATTATACTATCAGGCTACGAAAACATCTCAAAATAACCTACCTAAATCGAAAACATTCCAGAAATATCATTGACAACCTTAAGTGGCCTTCAATACTCCAGAATAAGAGGTAACAGACAGCTGTTATTTGTGGACTAGATTGATTGCTCTTTAGTAGTGGCTTAGCTATAGTGTGCACGCTTTACCCAGAGTACTGGATGACCTTCACTAAGCAGTTACAATGTATTGATTCAAACTAAAAGGCAAGAATAGTGCAGCAGACAGAATGAAGTTAGCGTTCCATGCTAGAATGAAATGACTGTCTCCACCTCTCAACCAGTCAGTGAAATTCATTTAAGCCATGGAAGCGCACCTTACCATGAGTTTTTTGTCTGGTTGTTAGGAAACAAAACCTTGTGAGAGAAAAAGGGGCCTCTGACTTAACAAAAACTCATTCAAGATGCTTCCTGTAAACTTTCCCCACTTGACAAAAAGCATGAATGGAGTTGGTAGCCATTGACTTCCATATCATGGAAAAAAATACAATGGAAGTTAATGACTACAGTCAAATGTTTGGTTACCCACATTCTTCAAAATATCTTCTGTATTCAGCAGATGAAAGAAATTCATACAGGTTTGGAACAACAAGAGGGCATTTTGGATGAACTATTCCTTTAAGGTTATTTGGAAAAATATATTAATTATTGATCTTTTGTTATTATAGGAAGTATTCGGAAAGGCACGGAAAACAACAACACATTCTACGGAGCCACTAAAGGGACTTATGGTTAGCCGTTTTCTAGCGGTTGCCTGTTAAATTATAGTACATAAAATTTCACTTACCACATAAACAGAGTAAGGAGAAATGACTGATAGGACGAATGCAAATGATTTGCAGATCCCGAGTACCACTGACATCTAATCTTGTAAAATGTGTGCTAAGTACTGCCGCTCCATAGTATACACAGTACTTTTGAACACGATCTCGAAAGTGAAAGTAAAAAGCGATCGTGCATTCAAAAGCGATTTCAATGCCCCACATATTAATAGCGGCTCCCTGATGCCCACAAATTATATACAGTAAAATCACCCAACAATAAAATTATGAGAGAAAGCATTTAAATATATTGTTTCCTCCCATCTTGTATTTATTCCCTTTAAGGGTTTTGTAGTGCATGTCATTTCCTTTCCGAACACAGTGTTTGGATTCGGCCACATCCCTAATGGGAAGTGTAAAATATTTTTGATTCATTATGAAGTTAATAGTTAATAGGAAACACTGATTTCTTGAGTCAGGACTACCTATACTATAAACTGGTGTGTGTTTGTATCAAAACAATGGTGCATTTGATGTCCAGTGTGCACAAAAATTTTTGATGAAAAATTGTGATTAGAAATCGTGAATCGATATTTAATCGAATCGTGAACACAAGAATCGATTCCCACCCCTAATAACTACACCTTAAAATAAAGTGTTACTGACATATGTGAGATTTTATGTGAGACATACTGTATGTAAGCTCTTCATATATGAGATCCAACACATTCAGGCTGGATTCTTCTTGGTCTAGGTTTTTAAAAACTTTACCCAGAAGAGACAGACTAAGAAAACTGGAAAAGATATAAAAGGTGTGGCCCAACAAAGACAAGGGTCTGAAGAGGCTGGACATACAGGGATTAAAAGCACGGATCACAGATGGCCACCACGTCTCATCTTTCAGTGGGCCCCAGCAAATAATTAGCAGAGGTATGCTGTGCGGCCTTTGTCAGCACGTGCGTCTGTCAAATACGGGCGTGTGTCAGGAACAATGGCTGACGACAAAGGGACACGGGCCGGCCTCCCCGCCACCACCACAGTCGCTGTGAATTGCAAGGCACGCGCGAACTGGAACAATAGGGAACGGGACGGGTACTGGGTGGCATCAAGCCGACACAAGGCCCACCCTCAAGGTATCTGGCCAAAAAGCTTCAGCATCAGCATTCTGTCAGACCCCGTTCTGCCGGCCTTAAAAACTGTGTTGCAAACAGTTTTGCGAAAGCGCCTGTGTATATGAGTTGTGAATGCATATGGAAGCTGGGGTTAATTCAGTGGAAGGGAGGTCACGCCAAAAGAAAGGAACATAAAAAGATCCTAACAGCTGGGACAGATCTACAGGGATACAATGGAGTCGGAGTGGGGGAGGGGGAGTGGCAGAAGAGAAATGGGACAGGGAAAAAAAAAAGATGGGTAGATGGGCCACCTTTCTAGAAGCCTGACAGGGGTCCTTTGTTACGGCAGCTGGTTGCAGGGAGGTCAGACCAGCTGTGCTTCCACTGACCCCCCTCCCCCCGTCCCGCTCCGCTCCCTGACCAAACACAGCCAGCTGTATAGGGGAGGAGTTAGGGGTTTTCAACGAGTTTGGGGGAGGGTGTCCACACGGTGTCCAAATCTTAGGACCCTACATGACTCACATCCAATGCTTTACACTAAATGGCTCTGGACCCTAAAGCATTCAGACTCTACAGTAGTGGTAGATAGAGACAAGCCAATATATCATTTTGCGATATTGAGTATTGATAAAGGTGTTTGATTGGCTAAATAACAAAGGTGGTCATTTCCCCTAGTATTTCAAGGCTTGTTCTTATATAGAGCACCTTTATTTATATTGTATGGATTTTTTTTTTTTTAAATTCAGTGTGTGTGTGTGTGTGTGTGTGTGTGTATATATATATATATATATATATGCAAACTGATATTTTTCAGGAGATTTACTAAAAAAATACGTATAACACTGTCATTAAATTAAATGTTTTTAAAGATTAACCTTATAGGGATAGTTCCCAAAATTGAAAATTCTGTCATTACTCACCCTCGTGTCATTCCAAACTCAAAAGACTTTTGTTCATCTTCAGAACACAAATTAAGATATTTTTGATAAAATTTGAGAGCTTTCTATAGATAGCAACTGAACTACCACGTTCAAGCCCAAGAAACGTAGTAAGGACATGGTTAAAATAGTCCATGGGACATCAGTCTGATGGGACATCACCTTTATATTATGAAGCTACGAGAATAATTTTTGTGTGCAAAGAAAACTAAAATAATGACTTTATTCAATGATTTCTTCTCTTCTGGGAACCGTGGTTGCGTTGATGTCTATGGAGGGTCAGAAAGCTCTTGGATTTCATCAAAAATATCTTATTTGTTTTTCCGAAGAAGAACGAATGTCTTATGGGTTTGGAATGACATGAGGGTGAGTAATTAATGACAGAATTTTCATTCTTGGGTGAACTATCCCTTTAAGTCAGCGTTAAATGACG
The DNA here is from genome assembly GCF_012432095.1 of Onychostoma macrolepis. NCBI lineage: Eukaryota > Metazoa > Chordata > Actinopteri > Cypriniformes > Cyprinidae > Onychostoma > Onychostoma macrolepis. The sequence continues at coordinate 11,121,704 of NC_081169.1, forward strand.
GCAAAGGTAATCTAAATGCAAAAAGATGGCAATGGACAGTAAATGTTATGTTCCATAACCAAATCATATACATATACATAACCAGTATAGTAGACATATATCATTATTACCATCAGCCATTAAGAAAACACTTATTGGTGGACATCTAGTCAACTCTTAAACCTGAATACCAAAAAAAAAAAAAAAAAAAGACCAAAAAGTTCACAAAACACTATTATGAGAGAAAACACATTTGATTTATGGTGGTCTATGATGTGTAAAAGACTCTTATGCTATGCAATGCCCCCCTCTAAGACCATCTGCTTTAAATCCATAATGCATGTCACTCACTGTATTACCTAGAAATGTTTCTTTTTATTTTAGCATTAAAAGCTGTTAAAACATTTACAAAGTGAAACTATTGATCCAAGTATCTATGTACCAGCAGTCTGCTCGTAACCTCATGGCTATACTCACTGTTTGCAAAGGCTGTGCATTTTCAGGAAAGGCTTGGCTCTGTTGATAGACATCTCACTTAACCACCTAGAGTCTGCAGAGGCCTTCTTATGGTCTTTAAGAACACCATAATGGAAGCTAAAGTGGCCATAGACAGAGCAGGAAGACATTGTAGAGATCCTGTAAAACTGCAGTGAACCATATTCACTATATTATTCAAAAACAGTTCCAGTAGAGCTCTTATTACACTACATCATGTTTCCAGACTTCTGCAATGACAGCCTTTGGGCACCATTTCACAATGGATATATTTGCAAGTGCAGTTTGCACTGTGGATTGCTAATGAGTACTTGAGCTTGAGGTACACTCATGATATGAACAAACCAAAAGGACCCTATTAAGAGTATATATATTTTAGACTTTGAATTTGAGGTCTGCCTGTGTCTCTTTGAAAATGTTAACTGAAATGGTACTCAAGACTCTTCATTTGCAGGCTGGTACTAAAAAGGAAGTTTAAAATGCACAAAATGCACAAAGCAAGAATCTTAGTGGAGACTTCAATTCCATCAAAAATACATTTTTAACCACTAAAAACTGAAACTGAAAGAATTCTGTTGATGATCTAACATATTAGTCACAAACATAAACTACAACACTGGCAAACAAATAAGCAAACACATTCACAAAAGCAAAGCATTACACTTGAGCTCCAACTGACAAAATGTTATGCTTATTTATTGTTGGGGATGATTTTTAAGATCACTTGTGAGGGCAACCAAGCCATAAATACTATGGATGGGCATTTCATGTGATTTTGTAGTATATTGTTAAAAAAAACAAAAAAAAAAACATTTTACTCAAAAAGTAAAATAATAGGTCTTAAACGTATATGAAAAGTGATTCACTTAGCATTACACAACCTCAACAGATTAAATTGGATTCCACAACCATATGAAAAATATATAACAAAAAATGTTAACCCTGCTAAAAAAAACAATAGAAGCCTAATAGAAACCATCACAGAAATTCCAATGGTTTCCATTAAAATGCCATTATGAACCATTAGCCTTTTCCAGTAAATCCATTACAAAATTCCTTTTTGTAGTGTATTATGGGCATTTTTCCAAAAGGATTTAACATCCCACCAATAGAATCCATCACATACCAGTAGACACCATTATAGTTTCCATTAAAACCAATACAATTCCCATTATAACCATTAAATCCATTACATTTTCTATTGTGTTTTGGGCAGGGTTCTATTGTTTTTTTTCAGCAGGGAATAAAGTTAAGACAACATAATAACAATAAAATTGGTCATTTGCCCTTACCCTGGAGCATACACAGAAAAACAGACTGCTAGCATACAGGCTAATGAATGCTAAAAACAATATATAGACCATAAAAGCTTTGTTTAAATTGCATAAACAAAAACCATACAGCTCTGATGAAAGCCAACATCTTTAACTTGCAGGGACACACCAATACAGTACTTCACATATTCTTTCCAACTTAAAAGTAGATCAAATTTAAAATCATTCCTACTTATCTTGGCTAGAGTCAACATTATCCTCACTGAAGAACTGGATCAGCATTCTGTCTATCATCTGCCTTTTCCAAACGCACAGGTGAGGTGTGTGTTTCATTGTACAGTATGCAAAGCAAATTTTTTACATTTTAAATACCTTGCTGAAAAAAAAAAAAACAGCTTAAACCAGCCTAAACTGGAATACTAGACTTACTGAATACTTATCCATAATGCATACGGGCCTATTGTATTTGACAAAGAGCTTGTGAATTGTACTTGTTACTTTCTTAAATAACAGGCTAGTAATAGTAGTGGTACCAGTAGCAGTAGTAGTAATAACTAAATGGTGAAAAGGGTCTGGACATTTACCTCAACAATTCAGCCTCTTTTTACAATGCTCAAAACAAATTAATCTACTCACAAAAGCCTCTTTAGACATTATAATACACAAGATATCATATATTTCATATACTTCTAATCTGACTAATGAGTGCACTGCACTCATAGGCAGGTTTTCTTGTTCAGACAATTCTTTGAGGAATTGAATATGTTTATTTTCTAGCCTCACTCAAGCCGATGAAAAAGTGAAAGTGATTGAGACCACTACACGAACATAGTGAGCAAGTGCTGCAATAATAGATGAGATGGGCTCTGCACAAGCAGTATTGATCGAGGGCAGGAGGCTAAACAGAAAACGGGACAGAAAGATGTGATTTAGCATACAGTGGAAGAAAAGAAGAAATCCAACCTTCTCTGGGTAGTGCAAGTGTTTCATGACACCAGTGTCCATCTTGGCTACTGCATAACATAGTATTTTACTGCTTTTTATTTTGTAATGTAGATGTTCTATTTAATTTTTGGACATTTGGATATTCGCAACTTCACTGTCTGGCTTTGGTAACAAAATTCTTCCCTGAGAAGTTTACATGAACTATGCTTACATAAAATCATACTTTCCATAAACTCCTTCCTGACACTTTACTTAGTGGTTTGTAGGAATGGTATTGGTAACACATGATGAAAGGGTATTAAAATCGGTCGAAAAGAGAACAGGCACAAAAAATACAATTTGACCTCAACATCCGTAATGCGTTATCTGATCTCAAGTGGTCAGACGATCTCCATTTACCACGATGACCACTTAAATCAATTGTGATCAATGGATGGGTCTCTGATTTTGATGCCAGTGTGTCGCTACACATTGATAAAGTTCTCAACATCAAACGCTCAGCATTACTAGAAGCATCCATGCTCCATGGAGCACCATTCGCATTTTTATTTCCATTTATGGGCTGAAATACACAATAAAAATTGAAAATGTCTGTGTAGTTATTTGTTTCCTCCGACTCTTCCTCCTCCATCTCATTTCAGCGGGAACCTCGGTTATAGATGAGAGGATCTACAACATCTGTTCAACAGCTGAAGGCTTCTGACAGATGTTTGGAAAGGGGAGGATTGGAAACGGGGGAATGTCAGGATAGGCAAAGAAGGAAAAGCTTCCACGCCCTCCATCATTTGTCTATGTTAGCATTAGGCATGAGTCACAGCAATTACATTGAAGGGCTGGAACTGCACAAACCCTGGCCACCTTTACCCGAGTCACAGACATGTGATACTTTTAACCTTTCAGATGAGTATTTGTGGAAAGTCCAAAGAGAAATCGAAATGTCTTGGCAAATCGAGGTGCATGCCGACTTTTGCTGTGATCTCGGTTGCTTAAAACGATATTAAAATACTTTTCTATTCCAGCTGAATGCACAGAGAAATACACAGTATAAGAATCTAATGACTAATTTATTTCCACAGTGTAAACACAGTTCCACAAATGCAGCACTTTCAGCATTGCTATGACAAAAGAAACATTGACTCAACCAATTAAGTGAGTTTGGGGAGTGACTATCAGTTTGTCCAAGCAATGAAGGACAGGGAATGTGTTTGACGGAATTTAATCCAGTCTCCTTTAAACCACAAAGAAAATCCTTAACAAGCTAAATTACTAGTTTACCATAGCAATTAACAAGTTAACTCATCGACTGGAGTGGTGTGGATTATTGTGATGTTTTTATCAGCTGTTGGAACTCTCATTAAAGTGATGTAATGCTCTAAATGTGGAGGACATGTAAGGGATAATCAACGGCTAGCTGTGCATTAAACGATTTGAATGCACGACGTGGAGGCGAAGAACCACCCAACGCGCAGCAAATCGTTTAATGCACAGCAAGCCGTTGATTATCCCGTTTATGCCATGGTCATTTCCCAGCATTCACATATTAAAGATGTTAATAATATTTGCGCTGCAATATTTGACCAGAACGATAAAAATGACAGTTATTTTCGTCTGTATTACTATTCAACTGTAACTGTATGTTACTATGGTTACCAGTGTTTATAGGAAGCGCATTAATATAGAACGTGATTAAACTGACCTGGAACTACCTGTGCAGTTAAACAAATTTAATCAACACCTGCCAGCCAATCAGAATCGAGTATTCAGACAGACCATGGCATAATTTCAGCTAATTTTAGAAAGCAGATAAAATTAGAAAATTCAATGTGTGAAGCAGAAAAATTCCTTTATTAGTTTTTGTCTAGTCATATTTATATCACCTAATAGAGTTAAGCAATATCATGAGTGAGGGTTCTGTTTTTTCCCAATATCAGCACGATTAGAAATGTGTTCAATAAACAAGAAGTTAACACTGTAATTCAGTTAAATATATTTTTAACTGAATATTGTTGTTTTTGCCCAAAAAAAAAGGTCCAAACAAAGGCACAACAGAACTGTTGTGTGTTTCTGAGCAACATTCAGTGGTGTTTTGTTACTGAAATGAATCCATGTTTTTTTTTAACCAATTGGGATCAATGATTCAATAAATAATAACGACTTTTGATCAGACATTACAAACACCTATAAAAGTCCATTCAGTCCACAGCTGACATTGCCAGTTAGAATAGCATTGTATCCACTAGATGCAATTTTTAACACTTTGCACAACAGCTAAGCAACCTAAAACTTGAATTGTATACTGATAATCTTCCAAAAAAAAGTGTGACAAACTGACACATTTCTAAAAAGAGTTTATAATGGTTTCTGTGCCCCTGGTGTTTGAGGTACTTCATGGAAATTGTATTTTGGTGCCATTAATGGTGCATAAATCACAACACTGCTCCTTTAAGTGAATGAAACGCCATCAAAAAAATCATCTCTTTTAAATTAGAGCTAAATTTGATTATCTAAGACTTCCGTTCTGGAACACAGCACAGTTAACAGCATGAATCTGTACTGTAGGGTGTGAAATATGCGTTGAATATTTGGTGCTCTGGATAGAATTAAAGGCTAACAGACAGCAACATCTGCAAAAAACAAAAAAACAAGCAGTGTCTTGCTGTTTGAGATGTGGATGCTAAAAAGAACAAAGGGAGCAGACAGGAGACTCTGCTTCAAATATGAAGAGTGCCTCACCACCGCAATCAGTAGGGAATTTCATTTCATTTCGTAATTACGGTGTCCCTGACTTTGAAGTTGAGCCACACAGGGGAGCTCTCTGAGGCACAACCAGAGAGACGCTACTATGTTTATCCATCTTCTGTTTCTCTATCCCTATTGCTCTCGCCATCTCACTCTCACTTTTTCTCTTACGTAAACACAAGACTGCTGCAGATACTTTACGAGAGCTTGTGCTCTGTGTATGAGTACACAGAGCATGGGCTCTTGTAAAGAATTTGCAGCACTTCTGTTTATGACTGAAACAAGCTGCTCTATTCTTACCATGTTCAGCTCCTCCTTCCATCACACAGTTTAATTCCATCTGAGTGAGTTTGCCATCATCATTTACTCATCATGTAGTACACACAGTATAAAGAAGGACAGTTACCCACTTATCTACAAATAAATGGTGATGAAGGCGCCATAGTGTTTAGGGTCAACATGAAACCTATTTTATGTGTATAATGCAATCAGCTTTCCTTACCTTCAACAAGTGAACTTAAAAGATGACATGGAGTCTACAAGTCTGGATCTACAGTACATTTTACACTCCTTAATTCAATAGAAACATTTTGATCCTAGACAGATCCCTTTGCAGAATCCTGACACTTTGCCAAGCATCACTAAATTACCCATTATGAGCACTAGGAAGAGAAAGAGCTGCTTCACTCTGTCACTTGAGATCTCACTGCAATGTGTGGACTGTAAAGTGTGGTCATACATAATGTAAAGTCATGTACTAGTGGATGTGTTATGATATTTTTAATGCAGAGGAAAAAGGTCTGAAAGCAAGTGTCCAAATGTGTGCATGGCGTGTAAAAGCCAACTTTCGAAATTGAGCTAAACTACTCTGATTTTCACAGCTGAATGCCATGCACACTTTAATGTGATTACTTTGAATGACTCAAGGATTTTCCACACAAATATAGAGGAAACTGGAAGAGTAATTTTTTCCAAAGTTCAGGCATTTTTTTCCCTGGCAAATGAAAACCATGGCATTTTAATATATACCATAATACAGAATAATTTCCATATTCGTATATCTACATAACTATATATATATATATAATTTAAAAAAAATTTTTTTTTTTTTTTTTGGTGGAGCCAGTGCAAAAATAACTAAATATCTTAACTGTAGGACAGCGCAAAGTATGCTGAGGTACAGTGTGGACCAAAAGCTGATTATTTCATTTTATACATTATGAAAGCGAGGTAATGAGATAAGCCACAAGCCTAGTCAAATATGAAACATGACAGTAAATAAACCAAATCACAAAGACACAAATACCTCTACACAATTCGCCTATTTCAATTGAAGAATGGCTCAGCAAAAAAACAGAAATGGCTTTTTCAAGCAACCACTTTCTATATGGCGTAGAATTGTAGTCCATTGTTTAGAAGTCACACCCTTATTATTCCAAAGGAAATTACATCCTTCTCCAGTGGCACAGTTTAGCTGGCAGCCGTCTGATTGCCCTTTGCCCCTATGCTATTGTAGTTTCAGCTGCTGTGTCCTCTTGTTCATCCATCTGGATAACAATGGGGCGCACACTTACACCACAGACAAGCAGAACAGACGTTACCCACTCAGGACAGTTAAAAAACCCTATTCAGCTGTTATGGATGTCTAATACCAACAGTCAGTGTGACAGGTGATTAAATAGTGCAGCTCAGAAAAGTTGCTTACAGAGGTGCTTACAGTTTTTCTATGTGAATTACTTTCAAGACTGGACCCTTGGGGGATGAAAAAAGAAAAAAAAGAAAAAGACATAATCTTGAAAAAAAAAAAAAAAATTAACTCTAGAAAGCCCATATGCTTGAATTTGGGTTTATCAGCACAGGTACGTAACCAAACTACTGTAGATGGTAATTTTAAAGGTCAGATCATGAAAAAAAGTTGCAACAACTGAAAACAAGTTTAAATTGCTAGCTTAAATTGTAAGCAAATGCAAATCAACCTGCAGCCTTTCAACCACTTTGATTTTAATTACTGATGAAAAGAATCAAGCTGAACATATAAAATTTAGTAGAAATTACAGAAAATTACTGTAGTAAGTTAAATGGATATAAATAAAAATTGTGTGACGTTATGATGAAAATTCTGATGTCTTATGGTAGTTTAATGTGGGAGAAACACTAGACAAAACTTCAAAGATTTAAAGATACAGTTCATCCAAATATGACAACTTCGCCATCATTCTGTATGTCTCTCTTTTTCTGTGAAGGTCTATTGTGAAAGGTCTCTGTTTTTTCCATATAATAAAAGTCAGTGAGGTGCAGTGTGGTTTTGGACCCCATTGACTTTGTATGGACTTTGTTTCTGTGTTTCACAGAAGACATGTTTTCAAATATTTTTTGACCTAAAGCTAATTCCACAATTCCATTACCATCATAATTTTAACAATCCATTTAAATATAACTGCAACTAAAAAGAAACATCTAAGGGAAACATATCTCACCTATTGCATTTCTAATCACTCTGTGCTCATTATAATGTTGGTGATATTGATACATACAAAGCATCTGTACACTGCAGTCCTGTACTCATACCATATTTCAGTGGGGGCTCTGACAAACTCCTTAGAGTGTAAGGCCTAACCATTATGGATCAATAAGAGTCATCTAATTATTGATGAGAGAGGCTATTTGTAAAGCGTTCTCTAATAAAGACATAATATCACTCTCATAGCATTCCATCATTTTACACTAGATTGTTATTTTTTACATAAGCATCTTTCTTATAGGTGATGCTGTGTTTAGAAACATCTGGACTCAATCGCACTGACATTCTTGTATATCCAGAAAAGCAAGTCTTGATGAACGTCAGTGGTTAATTAATTTTTCGCCCCATCATATTTCCATAACTCTAAGGGAATAACTCCATCATTATTGTTGTTGAACAAATACCTGCATGTTTTGTTATAGATATGGACCTGAAGAAACCAGATATCTATAGACGTGCACTCTCCAACCACTTCAGTTTTATTGTATGATATCCTAAAACTATAAATAATGAATGTTAAATGAGAGCACAGATTGCCATTGGGACTTACCGAATAGAAGGATACTACAATGAGTGTCCGTGCCGCCTTTTGTGTAATCCACAGAAAATATGGGGGAAAAATAACTTCAGATTATTCTACATCAGAATTTCTCGCCAAACTGACGCTCGATTAGATGCACGTGGACGGAAGCGCTTCGGATGGTCGTAAATTTTGAAAACAGCCGTGAGAAATGGACGGATTTTGGATAATCTCTGCGTTTGTTATTCACTGGGCAGCAGTCACTGGCGCATAGACTGCGCTCCTCCCGCGGCTCCACCCGCTAGCCCCGCCCACTCGACGAGCCCATTGGCGCACACGGGAGTTTATGCAAATTTCCTCTTCCCGCTGATGTTCAAGAGTCTGAATGGGATACAATGTATCCAGACGCCAGGCATAGAATACCGTCATCTAGAGGCCAAAACACACTTCTCTGAACGTTTACGTTTCTGTATTACCAAAAAACAAAAAACATTTATTTTTTAAACTGAGCAAGTGCTCATAGTTACTGCCTTTTGGGTTGAGTTCTGTCTTACAACAACAAACAACAATTAATAAAATAATTATTTGTTTAAAAATATAAACTATACATCTTCACTGAGCTCTAAACAAATAAATATACATTAAAACAATTTAATTTAACCATTTCTAATGCATTTATATTCAAATGTTTTTATATATATATATATATATATATATATATATATATATATAAATTAATACATCAACAATTGGAGTTTATACTGTGAGCAGTTTAAAAATAAATAAATACTTTTGCTAAATGAATGAATGGGCAAGCAGAATATCTGGGTGAGACCTCCGATTTAACATTTGACATGACTGTCGTTTTTATGTACTATAGTCAGTATAATATTCATTGTTAAAACAGTTGTCATACTTTTAATGATGAAAAGTGACATATTGCACACACAGACTTACAATGACTTTCCTAACATGAAATAAATAGCAGCATGATGTTGAATCAAATTGTCCCATCTAAAATTCTATTGCTACATTTATGGAATTCTGAAATTCATTTCACTCCACTGCAGGAAATATGTTCATGGTTTAATATTCATTTTAAAAGCTTGGCAATGATCATAACATTGATTTTTGAGCAAATTCTACAAACATACACCTTTACACTCAGAGCTTGTTGTTTGATAAACCAACAAATGAGAGTATTCGGTTGTTGTTGTTGTTTAAGCTTAAAAAAGTATAAACAAATGTAGGACATATAGAATTGTATTCTGGAACATTTGAACTCTCCAGATTTATAAATAAACAACTGTCTGTCAGAAGTTTAACATCTAGCATCAAGTTCTTGAATGATTATCACATATAAAACATACAATAAATTCACTTTTATGAATATCGCCCTTGGTTGTAGTGCACTTTCCCATGGTACTTTATAGTCCAAACTATACAAGTCTAAACTTGGGTGCATCTTTTCTTACTTTGGTAGGCATTGTAAATGTCAAGGAACATATTTCGGCAGGGAATGCTGGCCTTCAGCTTGGAACAGATGAGAAATGAGCCAGCCATTTTGCGGTGCAGAGAGTAAGACTCCTCTGGCGGTGGAGTGAGACGGTGTCGAAGCATGACAGGGACCAGGCTCTGGATGCGCTGTGTGGTACTCTGAGTGCCAAAGTCGAACGGTTCAGCAGAAGCAAATGCTTCGCCGAGGATCATAACTGCCTCTACGTGTGCATCCTCAAAGGCCTGAAGAGAGTAAGACAGTTTAGAAGCTGCAGAGTGGTAAAGAAAGTAATAGCTTTGATCCTATAGGGAAATAACAAGAATATATGAGAAATGGATAGAAATTATGCAAGACAGGAATACTAGAAATCATATAAAGCCATTAACCTTGGCTTCAAAACCGGTGAGGAACTTCAGATCTTTAGATTTCTGCAGAACAGTAGCCCTGTCTCCGACTGAAGCAGCATGAACCACCTTGAATGGCAATTTAGACAAAATAAGGTTACACATTTTAAAGCAAGGTACATAAAAATGGAAGAACAGAATGGAAATATTTTAACCAATATGTTTTACATTATCTTCCATTGCCAGTTCTATTCAAATTCATTAATAATTCACAAATTTATAACTAAAATTATCTGCAATCGTGTGTATCTATGATAATAATAATAATAATAATAATAATAATGATGCCCATTAATAACAAATGTCTTCTTATGAAAAACCCTTTTAATCATTAGGGCTGTAAGATTCCGAAATTTTTGGAATAGAGTCTGATTCCGATTCCTGGTTCTGGAATCGATGGGATTTGATTCCAAGAATCGATTCCTCTGTTGTTTTCGATTCTTGTTTTTTGGAATCGATTCCCAGCCCTATTAATCATTTCTCACTCCAGTCATACCAACAAAAGTTGAGAGTAAAAATCTGTACCTCTATGTAATCATCTGTGAATGACTCTGGGTAGTCTCGGCAGGCTCCAAAATCCAACAGAAATAGCTGTTATAATGAAGAACAAATTATTAAGGTTGACCTCACTGTTTCAGTGGGGAAAAGACATGCCATTAAGAAATTATGAAAGAAATGTGAAAACTATTACTAAAATATTACTATAATTAATTTTTTTTTTTTTTAGCAGTCATTACAGCAGTTTTCAGTGTCACAAGATCCTTCAGAAATCATTCAAATATGCTGATTTGTTGCTCAAGAAGCATTTATTATTATTATTATTATTATTAATGTTGAAAATAGTTTCCTGCTTAATATTTTTGTGGAAACCGTGATACATTTTTCTCAGGATTTCTTGATGAATAGAAAGTTAAAAAGAACAGCATTTGGAAGTGAATGTGTTAATATGAAACTATAGATGATCAATTAAATAGATTTATAGATAAAATGGATAATAGACATGTCCATTATGATCGTATTCTTAGTAGTTGCTCACCTTGTTCTGTTCACTATTATAGAAGAAGTTGGACCAGTTAGGGTCTGTCTGCATGAAGCGGAACTCAAACAACTCTCTCAAACACAACTGCAGGATGTTGAAACAGATCTACAGAATAAAGGCGAGTGAGAATTGTTTTCTCAAATTCATTTTCACGATAAAATAACAAGTTATCCAAATATTTCCAAACCAGAAGAAATATATTTTAGATAGATATATTTATAGCTTGTATAGAAGTACAAATTTACTGTCCTCTAAATATAACTCAACATATAGCCATTATTGTCCAAATAACTGGCAACAAAAATGGAGTACACCCTACGTGAACATGTCAAAACTGTGTCCAAAGTGTCAATATTTTGTAGGGGCACCATTGTTATCTAGCACTGCCTTAATCCTCCTGGGCTTGGAATTCACCAGAGCTGCACAGGTTGTTGCTGGGATCCTCTTCCACTCCTCCATAATGGCATCACAGAGCTGCTGGATGTTAGACACATGGTGCTTCTCCACCTTCCGCTTGAGGATGCCCCACAAGTGTTCAATAGGGTTCAGGTCTGGAGACACACTTGGCCACTCCATCACCTTCAGCTTCATCAGTAAGGCAGTTGTCATCTTGGCGGTGTGTTTGGAGTCGTTATTATGTTGGAAAACTGCTATTCGGCCCAGTTTCTGAAGGGAAGGCATCATGTTCTGCTTCAGAATGTCTCAGTACATGTTGGAATCCATGAATCCCTCAATGAACCTCAGCTCCCCAGCAGCACTCATGCAGAACCAGACCATGATGCTACCACCACCATGCTTGACTGCAGGCAAGACACAGGACTCCTCACCAGAGCGTCACCACACATGCTGGACACCATCTGAGCCAAACAAGTTTATCTTAGACTCATCAGACCACAGGACATGGCTCCAGTAATTCATGCTCTTGGACAGGTTGTCTTCAGCAAACTGTTTGCAGGCTTTTTTGTGAGCCAGCTTCAGAAGAGGCTTCCTTCTGGGATGACGGCCATGCAAACCGACTTGTTGCAGTGTGTGGCGTATGGTCTGAGCACTGACAAGCTGACCTTCCGCTTCAGCAACCTCTAAAGCAATGCTGGCAGCACTCATGCATCTATTTTTTGAAGCTAGCTTCTGCACCTGACGCACAGCACAAGGACTCAACTTCTTTGATCGACCCCTGTGAGGCCTGTTCCGAGTGAAACCTGTCTTGGAAAACCTCTGTATGACCCTGGCCACTGTACTGTAATTCAGTTTCAGGGTGTTACTGATCTTCTTATAGCCTCGGCCATCTTTGTGGAGAGCAACAGTTATAATTCTCAAATCCTCAGAGAGTTCTTTGCCATGAGGTGCCATGTTGAACATCCAGTGGTCAGTATGAGAGAATTGTACTCAAAGCACCAAATTTTAACTGCTCTAAAACAAGATACACAAATTTGTATGGTCCTGTCAAGCAGACAAAAACCATGAACATGATGAATAGGACATGTGGCTTTGCATGGTTAAACGACGTATAGCGCTTATCACTTAGGGTGTACTCACTTTTGTTGCCAGCTATTTTGACAATAATGGCTGTATGTCGAGTTATATTCAGAGGACAGTAAATCTTTACTGCTATACAAGTTGCACATTGAATACTCTAAAATATATCCAAGTTTCATTTCTATAGAACTGTCCATTGAGAAGATACTGTATACTAAAATGATTGCCGAAATGTGAGAGGTGTACTCACTTTTGTGAGATACTGTGTATAGCAAATTAATCAATACATCAAGCAAAAGCTTATAGTAAATGTCTGTTTATCTAACCCACCTCATTTCTAGTCTCCTGATTCAAATCAACACAGGAGTCCAGTGGAACTCCATGAACTAGTTCCATGGTGATCACACGACGACTCGACAGCTCATCAAATACCTCAGGGACCACGAATGCTGGATCACCTTTAAGCAAATTCCTGTGAGAGTTTTAAAAAAAAATTAGTCAACATGTAAAGATTTTTGTAATATTTTTAAACAGAGAAGTGCAGATTTATATATAAAAAATTATTATTTTACTGGAATTTACACTACCATTCAAAAGTTTGGGGTTATATCAATATTTTAAAATTAAATTAATGCTTTTATTCTGAAAGAACATTAAAATTGATCAAAAGTGCTAAAAGACATTTATAATATTACAAACGTTTTCTATTTCAAATATATGATGTTCTTTTGATTGTTCTATTCATCAAAGAATCCTGAAAAAAAAATGTTTATAGCACAACTGTTTTCAACACTAATAATACAAAATATTTGTGACCCTGGACCACAAAACCAGTCTTAAGTGTAAATTTTTCGAAATTGAGATTTATACATCATCTGAAAGCTGAATACTTCATGTATGGTTTGTTAGGATCGGACAATATTTGGCTGAGATGCAACTATTTGAAAATCTGGAATCTGAGGGTGCAAAATAATCAAAATACTGAGAAAATCGCCTTTAAAGTTGTCCAAATGAATTCTTAGAAATGCATATTTATAATCAAAAACGACATTTTGATATATTTACAGTAGTAAATTTACAAAAATATCTTCATGGAATATGATCTTTACTTAATATACTAATGATTTTTGGCATAAAAGAAAAATCTATAATTTTGACCCATACAGTGTATTTTTGGCTATTGCTACTAATATAACCCAGCGACTTAAGACTGGTTTTGTGGTCCAGGGTCACATTTCTTGAGCAGAAAATCAGCATAATACCATGATTTCTGAAGGATCATGTGACATTGAAGAATGGAGTAATGGCTGCTGAAGATTCAGCTTTACCATCACGTTAATAAATACATTTTAAAACATATTAACCAGTTATTTAAACTGCAATAATATTCACTATATTACTGCTTTTACTGTTTTTTCGATCAATTAAAGGGATAGTTTACCCAAAAATGAAAATGTTTATCTGCTTACCCCCAGGGCATCCAAGATGTAGGTGACTTTGTTTCTTCAGTAGAACACAAAGAAAATTTTTAACTCAAACCGTTGCAGTCTATCAGTCATATAAATGTAAGTCAATGGTACTCACGGATTTGAGAGGAAAAAAAAACAAAAACAAAAAAAACACACAGACAAACCCAAATTAAACCCTGAGGCTCGTGACGATACATTGAGGTCTTAAGACATGAAACAATCAGTCTGTGCAAGAAACTGAACAGTCACGTGCCGGCTGTTGTGTGAACGAGCTCAGGTTCAGTTTCTTGCACAGACCAATTGTTTCATGTCTTAAGACCTCAATGTATCGTCACGAGCCGCAGGGTTTAATTTGGTTTTGTCGGTGTATGTGTAAATTTTCATTTCTGGGTGAACTATCCCTTTAAATGACTTGGTGAGAGTCAGAAATTTGTTTCAAATACATTAGCCCATACTTTTGAACATTAGTGTAGTGACAAATGTATGAAATTGCAGTACATTCAAGCACAATCCAAACAACTGAGAATACCTAAATCGCTTTGCACACTCTGCCTCTCTCTTATAGTCACACTCCCATGCCAGCTCCCTCTGAAGAACCTCAAGACTACTGTCAGCAAATAGACCTGGTAAAACAAATCACCAGTTACTGACATCCCACACAATGTGACTCAATATGGATATAAAATGTGTGCTTTTTGAACTAAGTATACGAATAGAAGCATTTGCCAGTGCTCACCATCAGGCAGCACAACACTCATCTTCAGAACAGACATGAGATTGTTGATGTCACTACGAATGCTCTCAGCAACACCAGGGTACTGTATTATATGAGAGACAATTAGCTCAAAAAAAATTAACGAATGATGATTGCTTACACATATAACCTCAGATTACTCTAAAAAAAAGATTATGAAAATTTCAGTCTAATACCTGTATCTTCATAGCAATTTCCCTCCCATCAGGCAAGACTCCATGATGCACTTGACCAATGGAGGCAGCAGCAAAGGGTTTTTCCTCAAATGATGAGAGTTTCTCCTTCCATCCAGACCCTAACTCTTCCTCAAGCACTTTCTACACATGGAGTTTCAACACAGACATCAGTTGCAGAGATATCACAAAGTGAATTTAACAACATCTGATAAATGTCCGTTAGAAAGCACTATCAGGGGGTTTGAAGCACCTCTAACAATTGTTATTACTGTCACGGACACTCAGTAGCTCAATCAATCAGCTGTATAAAGCGCGCTGACTCTCCCTTGTGGCTGGAAGGCAAAAAAGCCCATCTATAAAACACTGCTGTTATTGTTAAATACAACTAACACTACTAAAAAAATAAAGTGTTTGCTCATTTAAATAAAGCTGAAATAAAATAAAATATAAATATTAAATGGAAAAATTTGCCTTGGCAATTAAACTAAAATAAGTTTAAATTTAAGAACTAAAATTAATTCAAATTAAGCTAAATAGAAATATTACAAATATAAATGACAAGCATATATCAAAATGACAAACAAATATATAAATTCAAAATATGAATAAATATTATAATAGTATATAAAAGTACTAAAATAACATTGCTATGAAAAATTCTTTAAGCTGGTGTCTTAACAGCATTTTTTGATGAATATTAAAACTGCTTGTTAGTAAAAAATAACTTTCCAGCAAGATCGGACAGTTTTTAATAGTTATGTGGTTAATGTTTACAAGATCAAAGAAAACACAGTAACTTACATGCATTTGCCAGGCTGGCATGAAGTCTGCACTCTGTCGAACCCTCTCAAATATTTTCTGCAATTGTGGGTTAATGAAGCTATTATCTATTGAGGACATTCAAAAAAAAAAAAAAAAAAAAAAAAAAAACAGAAAGGCTTTTAACTTCAAGCTGGATCTCTTAAAAATGAAATATTTAGCATCATCCTTAAAATGAACAAATGGAGGCACTTGGTACCCTGAATGCTTAGCATCTGTCCAATCTTGAGGGCCGCTCCTCTAACTTTACACAGTGTGTTCACTATTCTCTCTGCATTGGCCTCTGACAGGAGGGGAGAGTCTAAAAGAGCCCCCATATCTGAAAGAGAAAGACACCAGAAATTTAAATAATTTGCTCAATAACTCCAATAACAAATCTTAACAACTTGACAAGGGGCGTCAAGCCACATTTAAGCAAGCTAGCACATATTACCTGAGCGTTTTCCTCCAAAAGACTGCTTCGCCACCTCAGCAATGGCACCAATGCCAAGTCCAACAGCTAATCCTACGAAATAAAGCAGCAGCATTATTATGGTTAGGAGGACAATTAATGCATTATTAAGGTGTGGTCACATAAGCACATTTTTTTAGAAATGTTAAATGTTATATTATATTTCGTGCTGTCAAACGATTAATCGAATCCAAAAAATGTGTGTGTTTGCATAATATATGTGTGTGTTCTGTGTATATTTATTATGTATATATAAATACACACACGTGCATGTATTATTTTTACAAATATTTACATGTCTATATTTATATTCATAATTTATCTTATAACATATTTTTCTGAAATATATATATATGCATGTGTGAGTATTTATATATACATAAATATACACAGCACATACACATATATTATGTAAACAAAATTTTTATTTTTGACACGATTAATCATCTGACAGCACTATATGATATTATATATTACAAGCAATTTGCAGTGCAAATGACAATTAAAATAAAACTGAAAAATCACTGACCTCCAAAATTAGCCAGTCGGCTAATCCGTGTAGCCGGTACCTTCCGTTCTCTGGCTCGCTCACTAAGCTGCAAAGCATCAAAATCATACTGCTTAAAAGACTTTATTTAGATTATTTATTGAAACAAAATGTATTTAATAAACAAGCAGCGCATGCTGAAAAAGAAACCTGCAAATAGATACTTTTACAGACTAAACAATATACTTAGAATTAAAAGACAAATACATTCTAAAAAGCCATCAGAGAAAAAGTATTATTTTAGTCTTATATAGTTTTTAAAATTAATATTTTGAATTAACTTTTATTTTTAGATTTTCAGTTTTCATTTTAACTTTTGTTTCATTTTGAGTAATTCAGTTTAGTAAATGTGCTTTTGCCATTTTTTTTTCCTTTTTTTTCTTATATTTCTATTTAGGTTAAATGTTGTTGTTTTTTATTGTTGTTGTTTTTGTCTAGTTTTTAGTTATTATTTATTTCTAGTTAGTAAATTAGCAATTGCCTCAACGCATTTCTTTTAAACTTATTTCAGTTAATTGTTAAAGCAACATTTCTAATTTTCATTTTTCATCTAATATTATTTTATTTTATTAGTGCAACAATGTTTTCAACACATACATTTTCAACATATTTCAGGTGTTAAAATTTCAGAAACATAAGCCTAATAATGTCCATGTACTTTAAAACGCAATGTTATGAGAGTATCTTCAAATTTTATAATTATTTGATTAATTATACATGACTGACGCATACAAAAAAAATCATCCCAATTGTCCTCACCTTTTGTCGTACAGGCCTTGCAATATTCTGTTTTGCCTCCCTTGCCTTTTTAATGTCTTCAGGGCTTAACCTGGCAACCACAGAGTCATGGACAAACCTAATATGGTGATGAGACATTGATACATGCAAAAATCGAGTGCTTTGACCAGGCCAGCCATTTCCTTTGACCGTGCCAGTAGGTGCCCCAACAGGCATCTCTGATGTTTCCTCCCTTCCATCTTTGCTGGAAATATCTGGTGGCATTTCAGAGCCCACAGCCCACTTTGCTGCTTCATCTGGGTCCATCTCCTCCCACTTCTCAATGTCAGGGAACTCCTCAGTCTTGGGTGTCTGAAAATATTCATTTAACACACATATTTAGCCGTGTAATTTCTCTTCTTGTGTTCATGTGTATCTCTGTAAGTGTTCACTAACCACGCCTGCTCCCATCACAGTGCCCATCACGCCCTCAACCGCCTCCTGTGCAGCTTTGACCCCTGCACCAAAGGTTGAGTTGCAGGCCATCAGTCTGAACTGTTCACCCTGAATGTTGGCAAAGGCAGCGCCCACCTTGCCAGCCCCCCTCAACACCTGGAGTACTTCTGCCAACACCACTGAAAATCACAGGCGCAGATGTTAGTGTCCTGAACCATAATTTAATTACTGAAATTCAAAGCAGGGATCTCAAGCTATGTTAATTTAGTATAATGTAATATACCATTATATTTTTATTAATATTTTAAATTAGCTTTTTATATTTTTTTTCAATTTTCATTTAATTTTAGTTTAATTCTGAGCAATTTTGTCACGTGCTTTGGTCTCTCTCTCTCTATATACACACACACACACACACACTAATAAGAATATTATTTAGGTTTCATTTCAGTTTTAGTTCAGTGTTATTTTTTATTTATTTTCAGTGAGTAATGAAGTGCTTCTGAGTTATCCATTTTTGCAAATAAACTCTTCATATGTTTGATGAAATCTGAGAGCTTTTTTGTTTTCTTTGCACACAAAAAGTATTCTCATAGCGTCATCAAATTATGGTTGAATGGACCATTTTAACAATGTCCTAACTACTCTTCTGTGCCTTGACCGTGGTAGTACCCTTGCTGTCTATGGAGGGTCAGAGAGCTCTTGGATTTCATTAAACATATCTAATTTGTGTTCTGAAGATGAATGAAGGTCTTATGGGTTTGGAATGACATGAGGATGAGTGATTAATGACAGAATTTTCATTTTTGGGTGAACTGTCCCTTTAAACCTATTTCAATCAACATTTCTAATGCCAATTTTATAGCGCAAAGGTGGCACAGAGGCACTTCTGAAGTAGCATTTAGGTGTCTTTACACAGGCTGTTTAATGCTGCTCATATGCCCCCATAAATGCATTTACACAGATACAAACACAACTGTAAGCTTTGATACTATGCACTAAGGTGGGTTATAGAAGGCTTAATTTAGACTGGCTTTTATGCGGTATTAAGTCTTCACAAGGCAGGCACAGAGCAGCCTTAACTCAGCAGTGTAAACAATATTAGATTATTTAATCTAATATTAATATTTTATTTTATTTACGTTTAAAAAAAAAAAATTGTAATTGTTTCAAGGTGTCTTTACCCAGCCGAGTTAAACTGCTCTGTGCCTGCTCAACATTCAGTGTACAGGCACAAAGCTGCATAAAAGCCAGCCTAAATTATGCTTGCACCTGGTATCAAAGTATATAGTGGAAATTGAGTAACAAATTTCAATTATATAATTTCGTTTTGCTTGTCATTGTGATGCAAGTGCATTTGCAATTGAGCAATTAGGCTTGATGTAAAGTTTATGACTTCTAAAGTGCTTTTTTTTATCCCAAGTTCCAATTCACTGGCACGGGCATTAATAATGCTATTGAATATTACAGTATTAAAAAGTATCTAATCATGACATGAACTTTATTGTCAAAATACACAAATTATGATGACATGGCATGAGAACATTTATGCATTATTACCCACATGCACTTCATATTGTACTGTTGTATTCAGCTTGCATTTATAAATGAGCACAGCAGTGTAGTTACTCTAACGGTAATAATACTTACTCGTGTTGAAAGATCAGATTCTTCTCAACGTCTGTGCGAAGTGTCCTTTCCACTCCACACACCTCTGTCTGTTTTGCAACCACTACCGGACACGGAAAGCGTGCGGTGATTGATAACCGACGTAGCCAACCAAATTTGCAAATATCAAAAAGGGGTTGGTTTTAAGAGCTGCGTTTGCTGTCAACCAATCACAAACGAAAAGCAAACCTGTTCACGCACTTTGTCTGGGCCAATAGGATTTCACATGGGGCGTACCCAAAATGGCTCAGTAGCCAATGAACAGATAGGAAATAACGCCGTATATAACGCCGTATACACTGGCCAGTGTGAGAAGTGCAGTTAACCCGTTTAATCCCAAATTTTTTCCCAGACATGAAAATATCCAAATGATGTGTCATAAGTATCCCTTTGGAATAATTATTTTTTTAAATTTTGTTTGGAAAAGTGTGTGAAAAATTGTGTTTTATGGTCGGCCACAATTGTGACCGGTGGGATAAGGTGAGTACTGAATTAACATATTTCTGCAGTCATAAAAATTGTTATATATCTTAGTCCAACTATTTTAAACAGTTTGATCACATTGTAGGGTTACTATTATGCATAACAAACTTTATACAACATTGATAGGAACACTGAGATAAAAATAAAAAATACAACCATCAATGCATTTCACAATTGTTACTTTTTTGTAAAATATAACATACATTTTTTATATTAGTGCTACCAGTATTACAACATCAATATTGTAAATTGTTTGTAATATTTGAATTTTTAATTTAGTGCAATATTTTGTTATTGCAACATTTTAGTGTAATTTTCACTAAAAACTGCAATTGGATTTATATTGTATACCTAAGTTCACTGTTATCCCACCGGTCACTATTGTGACCATCAACATGTTTACTCACTCAATAAAACTAAATATATGTGAATATATTAATACTAGACACATTAAAGATAATGTGTACCAAAAATCTTTCTCATATCTTTATGTTAACATACTTTATTAGCCTTTCGTTTTGGAGCTTTGATGCAGTTATCATCTTCTCAAGGTGCAAACGGGAAATAAACTGCTCTGATCATGTGACAATTTGCAATAACCATGTGAAACTGCACATATTTAATTGAGACCCTTTATTTTTCCCATATTTGCAGGAAGTGCACTAAAACATCAGTCAGTAAGGTTTTTAGAGCTTTTTAAATGAAAACCTTTTTCACGGTCACTATTGTGACGGTGACGGCGCTACACCGAGGCTAGGGGGGGCTATAGCCCCGTCAGAATTTTGAATAGCCCCGGTTTAGCCCCCTCAATAAGGTGACAAGATGTCCCGTTTTTCCCGGGACAGTCCAGTATTTCAGCTCTATTTTTAGTGTCCCGCGAGAACAGCCTAATCAAAGGCAACGAAGCTCCTCGTAGAACAAATTTTCCATCCAATCCACAATTCGTTATCGGTTAACTTGCAGTAAGGAAGCCGGGAAAGGCGGAATCACGCTGAATGACACACTGATGCTCTCGGGCGCGCGCGTTCCTGGTTCTCGCGGTCACTTCTCCTTGCGCCTGAATTGTGCAATAATGCGAGACACTATGATCCAAAAGCGCAACTTTTGTTAATAAAAGTTTAATTTCTTCGTTTAATATAAGCGAGTTTGTCTTTATTGTTGCTGTGTTTTCATTAAAAAATTGAAATAAATAAAACAATGAACCACAAACTACGCATTTGTTTTAAAAGAGGGAAAAGATCTTACAACGCAAGTAGGCTATAGGGCCTATATCCGTCTTATTCATTTTGTTAATAAAAGTTAGATGTTTTAATATAGGCCTATGCTAATTTGCCATTATACTATTTTATGGCTGATGTGTTTTATGAATCACAAATTTACGATGTTTGTTTTAAAGAAAGGGGAAATCCAAAGACCGTTTATTTATTTGTGTTACAATGCGGGTAAAATAGGCCTATATTTCCCTCATTCATACTGTTAATAAAAGTTTAATATAAGTGAATTTGTCATTGTACTGTTTTATTGTAGCCTTTATTATTGTTGTTGTTATTAATAATAATGAGCCAAAAGCCTTCGTTTGAAGTAAGGGGAAAATCCAAAAACTTTTTTTTAATTAATTTTTTTATACAAAGCGGGTATGTTCGTTCAGTTAATAAAATTTTTATGTTTAATATAAACTGTCATTGTAGTAGGTTATTGCTGATGTTGTGTGTGGGATTTTTATTTTAATTTTATTTTTTTCATTAAGAGTAATACTGAATCAACCTTAAGCATTAATATTGTTCCAATAATAGGACAGATCTAACTGAGATTGGTTGCTGCTGAGGTACGCTCTCGATCTCTGTATCTTTGTAATGGCTGTAGAAATGGCCATTAATTCTTGATTTGGGTACCGCACAAACATGTTACAGGTAATAATATGATTAAAAAAGTCATGGCAACAAACGACTTCCTAGCAATTTAAGTTGAAACGGCTTTCACAATCAATTTGATTCAACTTAATTCATGTTTTACTGTTGCCTATTGTCTTGTAGGCTTAGGCTTCGTTTTTCTATTAATTTTAATGAATATACAAATTAATAAAATGAGTTTTATTTATTTTCTGTTACAAATTTTCATTTATTTATTTTTAATACTGCACCCCCAGCCCCCATTTTTTTCTTGGGCCAGGGGGTGCTGCAGCACCCTCAGTACCCCTACTTCCCGCGGTAATGCTTCTGTTAAATGTGGTGTGTACCATATGCTTTTATTTTTAAAAGAAAAATATATTTTTTTTATGAATATGGATTATTTTCTTAGCACCCCATATTGGTCTAGCCCCCCTTTAGCCCCGGTAGAGAAATAATTCTGGCCCCATGCCTGGATTAAATGGGTTAAAAATGACACTGATGTCTTTTGAGTGAAGCAGAATGTAATGAACATATGGGCTATGTTTTAAAAAAACATCACAAGTATGTAATAACGCTTCATTGAAGGAACTGTTTATTATTCGATGTCCCTTTTTTGTCATCTCTGTCAAATATTTAAGAAAACATTTAAAAATTCTGACAAAATGAAACTTTGTTCAAGGTTGATAGAGGCCATGATTTTATATGCCTCACTTTCCCTCTTCACACTCTTCATCTATGACTGTTTCCCAAAACAATAAAGATTAAACATTAAATGGAGTTTGTTCTGTAGTAATTAGTTGTGTGTCATAAAAGACTAATCTACAAGTACAAAATATGTGATGGTCCACTGTAGATTAAGTCTTTATTTATTAAATAGTTTAAGATTAAGGTTTTATTTGCATCCCTTGCACTACTTATCAATCATTTACATTTCACAATACCTTAAATGAAAGCTTACAAAAAGGTCTATTCTTACACTTCTTAACTGGACTGTGTTGTCAACTTTGCCTTATGGGTCTAAACGGCCCTCTTTCATTATGATTATAAATTAAAGCCATATTATAAGATTGCTGAATGTGTTGTCCTTTATCTTCTCAGTCCTTAAGTGTGTTTAGTTTAGTTACGTAGCTCCAAGCTCACCTTGCTCTTGCATAATCAACATGTCCAGTCATGCTTGTTTTGAATGTGATATGACAACAATTGGAAAACCATAAGGAACAGTTTCTACTTCCAATCTGTTCCTAACATAAAAACACCACTACCTCTGCACTATTCAGTTTCACTGTAGTCCTCGTATTGTACACGAAGAACTGTACATATCCAGATCATGCATCTCTACTGTACATATTGTGTGGTGCATGCACTGCATGATGTACATTGCTGCTTATAATAACTGCATTGGTTTGATATTTATTGGTATTTGATTATTTGAAAACTGTTGTCTTTCTTATTTGTCTGTTTTATTGACTAATTCATTGTAAGAACAATTTTGCCAACAAACAAACAAATAAATAAATACATTTCTGTTTGGTTTTAAATATGCCTAAAAAGGCTTTTCATTAAATCATAATGATGATTTCACGAACTAAAATGAACTATAATTATTAAAAGGCTAATCAACTGAGTGTTTTGGAATATGATTTGGGCCTACCTGTTTAGACTACATGCAAGCACAATTAGCCTAATTAGACAAATTAACAATTTAAATAACTAAATATTCATTCATATTCATTTTTTTAATAATAATAATACAATTTTATTTTATTTAATAATTTATGTTCAGTATTTTGGTTATGCCTCCATTGTTCATTTATTTCAGAATTTTTACTCACAATATCACTTTCCAAAAATACCATACATCAGCTTATGTTTCATCAGTGGAAATGTGTTGCCTAACAGAAATTGTGCTGTAAATTTTATGTGCATCTTTAGATCCCTTTTCCGATCAGTGAATCATCATAATCCTACTGTACATATTAGATAATTGTATGCATCTGAATTCACAGTGTGTCCCTGTCATCTAGTTACCAGTACAGTACAAAACGAACCTAAACAGAGTCTACAATTATCTTTTCTGCTCAGACTTGACTTTTATGTGAAATGTAGTAAAAGTGAAATACGTTGCTGGTAATTATGATTATGAGGTAGAAGAATTTTCCTCTTTGTGGGTGTAGAGATAGAGGGGGAGCCTGAACATCCATATATGGGCATGCCATCAACTTTCTCTCCCCATTGGCTACTAGCGTTTTGCAGCTGCTTGTCAACAAAATGGCCTTCCTCAATTGCTTTTCGAGGACCTACCAACTATTTCTGTTTTGGTGAAATAGTATTGAAACTCTGGTTGAACAATAGAGACGATCGTTTTTTCTTAAAACACAGTATTTACCAACATATTACTGTGTTCACAATAGGCATATATCGTTGACAAAGCCAGATCAATATTGGGATTTTTGCTTCATTCTCGAGTTAGCTCACAAATGCTAACAGTCTACCTGCAAACCCTTATCGACCTCAGCTTTCATCTCTGATTGTTTTATAACCACACAGAGAAATTTGAACGATTGTTGGCTTAAATTCAACAATATAGCCACTTTTTGTTACAAAAATAAAGCTGTCGGAACGATACCAGCGGAGATTTGGTCTCACAAGAAGGTAAGCAGAGAAATAATTCTGCTACTGTTTAGCTTGGTATATTATTTATGGTTGATGACATCAAGTGGAAATGTTTGAAAACGTTTAATACAATCAAAAATGTAAACTTTTGATTCTAAAGAGTTACTGAACTTGTACTGTGTAAGACAAAAAACATGGCAAGTTACGAAAATATAATACGAAAGACAGCAAGCTGAGTTTTCCACTTCATGAAGACAGCTTAGCTAACCAAGCTAAACATATGCTAATTACACACTGGCGCAGATATATAACACTATCAATAAAATGTATTCACTTTAGTGGAGAATATGGTATTGTTTGTCATATTGCTATCGATTATTTGGGTTGACATGATTGTTAATTCAAACTAAAGCAGAGAAGTTCGCTTGTCTTTTAGATGTTATAAATCTGGCTAACAATTTGCAGTAGCCAGTTAGCTGATCAGCTTTTAACTGCCTCAAATCAAATGATCCCAAACGGTTTGTCTTTTATTTCGACTCTTTATTGTTTTGAGTTAAAGTGTTAACTGAAAGTATAGTAAAGCACTGAAGATGGCAGCGATTACGTTAAGACAAGCCATGGATTAACTTGATGAGTAACGTTAGGCCTGGTGAACAGAAGGGGAGCTAGTGCAGATGCAATAAATTACAACATAATTCACTTATTTATCATGACCGTAGAATTACATATTAAATCAATTATATTATCTTCCTGCTTGGACTGAGATATTTGCGAGGGTGATTAATAGCAACGGGAATATTTGTTGTTCTTATTTTGTTATGCTCTTGGTGAACGTTTGATATCGTTAGGTTCAGTGGTTTAAAACTGTCATCTTCTAGGACTTAATAAAGAGCACTGTGGGGTCACATTAACATTTAAACGGATAAAAACGATTTCACACTGTTATGTGTAATTGGCATTCAGAAAATGGGGTGCATAAAGTCTTTCTGTGTTGTTTCACTCCTGAGTGAATCATCTGGTGGGCTGACTTGTTTAACAAGTCCTTTAACATTTTGTTTGTGCTGATTATCTGTAAGCTTACTGGAGTCATCAAATCTCTCTGTTCTTTGTCACAGTAATGAGAGATTTTTTTTTTTAAGCAGTTCTCAGTAGTATTATTTTCCTGATGATATTTACACACATACATACTCGCATACATACCAGTAGTTTGGAATAGTGTAGTAGTATTTACTATATGATATATTATTGGACCTTCAATATCAGGTCAACTTTCATAGTAGGCATGTAGTGTCAAATGCAATATGAAATGTTTTTAAAATGCATAACAGGCTCAAAATAGCAGCCCAAACGCATTTTAAAAGGCTGTACTCATTAGTGTTGTGTTGGTTTTGCAAGGTCTTTCAAAATAAATTGCATACAATGATTATAAACAAGGCTTTTTATACTCCAGTTAGTGTCCTGTGTCACAATTATCATGTTTGTTTATTTAAGACAAATTGTGTCTCAATGTAATGTTTGATAGAAGGAGTCCTAAAACATAACACTGGTCCTCCTTTGCCTATAATTGCATTGTCTCTTTTGGCAAAGGTTTGTATGGTGCACTTCATGAGAATTTATAAACTGTTGTGCTGATTATTTACCACAGAAAGGCCACCCAGAATGAAAAGACCAACTTAAACTGATTGTGTAATTGTGTACCACATGTGTTGGCATGCAATGGAATCTGTGAGATCTCATTTATTAAGGGTTTTGGTGTTATTTAACAACAACACTTAAAAGGTTTTAGACTAACTCAATATTAAAGGCAAAATTCCTGAATTGGCACTTTTTAATGATTGGAATTTTAATTATCAAAGGATTGCTTCTTGTATAGATTACACAAGCACCCTTAGTAGCATGCTCATCATGTCTGTTCCTGTTAGCTGGGATGAGAAGTCATTTTAATTGACTACTAAAATCCATTGACATTTGTTTCAGCCATTAAATGAATAGAATTGATTGTAGTCTGTCAGCCCAGTCTTATCCTTTGTCTTCCTGGTCTTGTACCAAAGGACAGTAGATGGCAGTAATGTTGTCCAACGTGATTTTTCAAATTCATGAAAAATAACTTCATATGTATATTCAGATATAGCATGAAATCCATGCCAGTATTTCAGAGAGAGCAAACAATTGTGTGTAATGTTTTACGGACAGTGACGGAAAAAGAGCACACTTTTGCTTTGAGGAGCAATTGTAAAGGCATTAAAACTATTGCGACAACACACAAAATACAAAGTTGATTCCCCCTCCCCTCTATTTTTTGTATTTGACAATGTGTTTAGCTTATGCTCTAGAGTGAGAGAGATTTAAAGATTTTGAATTCACTGAATAAAAAAAAAAGCTGGTTGTAAAAGGCTGTGACAACAAACTTTGTGCAAATGGCAAAAACAACCTGTACATCCCAGGATCCTCGATTTTCAACATAATGGCTTAGATAAGATATCTCAAAGAACAGATCAAGCTGCTCAATATAATATGTATCCTTTTTGTAAAACAATGGGTGTGTTCACGCTAGGGCTGCACGATTATGACAAAAATCATAATTGTCGATTATTCCCTTGAAACTGTAATTGCGATTATTAATAACGATTATTTTGAACATATTTATGCCATTGTTTGAAGCTGCATGCCATATATAAGGCTGAAAACACTCTTCCGGAACTTTACATTGGTTTGGTTTCTTCTTTAAACATAAAAGGTAAAATTATGCATGGTATAATAATGTTATACTAAGACTAATATTTAAAAAAAAAAGAAAAAATGGTTTAATAAAGCTATACATTTAATTTACAATTAAACAGACAAAATTTCAAATTACAGTAACATTTTACAGTACAATTTATTTTATTAGGGCTCCAGACTAACATTCGAGAGCAGTGGCACCAGCACCTGATTTGGTAGCACTGAACATGTAATAATAATATTACAAGTTTTGGCTCTTAGAAATGCACATTAGAACAGGAGCTTGAGTTCAGAGTAGCAGGAGCTTGAGTTGGGATGCAGATAAACATTTATTTTATTATGTTCCGCTTTTGACACGTTTGGCATTTAACATATCTATCATGCGCAACAGAGTGACAACGACTATCAGTTAGACAAAATGTCTTTTATCCAGTGTGTTTGAGTTTGTTAAACCCCACACTGCAAACACCTCTTAAGCACACAGAATAATGCAAGTAGGCATTTTTAATTGTTTATTTTATTTATTTATTTATTTTTAAATTTGCTTATTTTGAACGATTATGTAATCATGGCATCCATAATCGTAATCTAGAAATTAGATTAATTGTGCAGCCCTAGTTCACGTTCATTTCAGATGATTCATCACTCTTATGACTTTATTGCTGTGATTCTGATTGAGTCATTTCAACAGGGTTATAAGAATGCAGTGAAGCTAAGTCTTCCCTTTTTTTTCTTTTAGTCCTCAGATGGAGTAATCTGTCCGGCTGGAGTCTGCAGACCTGAAAAGTGAGGATGAGCGGTGAATTGCAGAGTAGCTGCCCAGCATAGAGGCAGGTATGCTCCCCATGGGCTCACAATGAACCGTGACACCTTTTCCCACATCCGGCTGTGGTGCCCACGCCCCTTTGGCACCTACTCCCAGAATAAGCCATACAGCAATGGTACAATCTGCAACGGAACAACTACTACCCACTGCAAGGCTGATGATTCGGGGCTTACAACCATAGAGACCCATGGAGTCACTGAGGAGCAGGATGAGGATGTTGGCACTGAAAACACTCCACCAGATGCTTCATCTACCCTTCTGGCTCCACCACTACCTGCTTCACCCTCTCCGAATTCACAGATGGAGGATGGCAGGGTACTGCTTGATACCTGGTATGTCATCAAACCAGGCAACACCAAGGAGAAAATTGCCTTCTTTGTAGCTCACCAGTGTAATGGTGCTGGAATTCCCAGGCCTAGTGCCATGAAAGTCAAGGGAAACTGGGCTACTGATTGTACCAAGGCCAAGCGGCGGCGTCGCTGTTCCTCTTATGACCCTCCCACTAGAGCTCAAAATGTTGTTGTTGATGTACCCACAGAATCCAGCTCGACCGAGGATGGTGTTGGAGTGAGTGAGACAGATTTGCTCTCTGTGGCCGAAATGGTGGCTCTTGTAGAACAGCGTACAGCCTTGGCGCTTCAAGGGATGGTAGCGCAAGGACAAACTAGTCCTTATACAGTCCATCAGAAACCTGTTGTACTCCTTTCAGAGCCCCCTTCATCTGCACCAGCTTCTCAAAGTGACTTTGATCTGCTGCAGCAACAGCAGGAATCACGACGGGTTGCTCAGGCTGTTGCACAGTTTGAATCTCGGCAGCAAAATCTGGACAGTACAACTTTGCGGCCTGAGCTGAATGGAAGAGATCGCATTCACACAGGTGATTCTGTGGGTGGCACTCCCAGTCATGGACGAGGGGAAGTACGGATTGCTTTCCGGGTGTCAAGTTTGGACCCTCGCACCCAGTCTGAGCCTGTTGGCCGGCCCAAATGCATGTTTATGAGTTGTGGAGTTGGAGGGGGGCAAGCAGGATCCAGGAGCAAAGAAAAGATCACTTGTGACCTCTACCAGTTGGTCAGTCCCTCATCTCGAGATCCAGGTGCCCTCCTGGCTGGCTCACCAAAGGCTGATCCCCTCGGAGAAGGCATCACTGACAGGCCTTCCTCCACAACGCCAGATCCTAACCAAGACCCTGCCTCAGGAGAGAAGGCAGCTGTTGCTCGAGAGCGGGTGACTGGCTTCCACGTTGAGGTTGTGGTCACGGGTGCAGTAGACCAATGTGTCTTCTATGGGAAGGACAGCACAGAGAATGTTCAAGAAGAGACTGTTTGTTTTGCTATGCCCAATGGGGCTAATTCAACTGATGCCTCAGAGGACCCGCCTCCTGGCCAGCTGTTCTTTCTGCAGTCACCAGCTACTGAAGATGAGAGTTGCTCAGCGGTAAACAGTGGGATGCGGTCTTTAGACTGTGCAAACAACAATGGGCCAGTGGGGGCTACCGTAGAGAGGCCAGATTCCCCACTGGCAACTGTGGATGATTGTTCTGACCCTCCGTTGTGCCGCCTCTACCGTCATGTCTCCCATGACTTCCTTGAAATTCGCTTTCAGATCCAGCGACTTCTGGAACCACGCCAATACATGCTCTTGCTTCCAGACCACATCATGGTCAATATCTTCAGCTACCTGCCCACCCGATCGTTAGCAGCCCTCAAATGCACCTGCCATGACTTCAAGACCCTGATCGAGACCTACGGCGTGCGTGCTACAGACTCTCGCTGGAACCAGGACCCACTGTATCGTGATGACCCCTGCAAGCAGTGCAAGCGGCAATATGAGCGGGGAGATGTGTCGCTCTGCCGCTGGCACCCTAAACCTTACCACCACGACTTGCCTTATGGACGCTCCTACTGGATGTGTTGTCGGCGCACCGATAAGGACACACCTGGCTGTCGAGTTGGGCTACACGATAACAATTGGGTACAGCCATGCGAGCTGGTTCAGGCCCGCGCCAAAAGAGACGATGGGAGGTAAAGGGGATTGTAAGGGGATTGTCATTTCTCTCCCTGTTTGCGCTCTACTGAAACCTCATGCCACTGTACTATTTATGGTTGAGCTCGCCTCTTCTATCATAGCTTATTAACCTTGCTATCATTGTCAGTATCATTTCTTATCAGTGCACCATAGTTAATTCTTGGTCCCTTCATGTGCAGACCAATGTTCTGAAATTTGAGAGCCAATGCTGGTTAAATAAGGTAGTCTGCTGCATGGGACTAGTCTTTACATGTACTTCTGAATTGGTTAGAAATTCCTATGGCAATCTTGGAAGACCAGCTCTGATTCTGACCCCAACCTTGCAAAAAACCCTGCAGGCTAGACACAGGACTTGTGATTATAACTTCAGGGGTTGTTGTTGAGTTTAATTTGCTGTCCCTTTGGTCAAAAGCACGCAAAATGATGTCACTTTACAAATCCCTGATGTCACTTTGTAATCAACAGTTTGACTGCTTGTTGGATTTTTCTGTTTTGTGTTTGAATGTGAGTGAATAACACTTTTTGTTGTTGTTGGACTTCATTTTCTCTCCTTCAAATTGATTTATGAAATCAGTCTTTATTTCTTGACCAAACCTTTTCTTTTACCCATCTCTTTGCCTGCCAGGCTGTCTGTGTGCTTGTTGGCAAAGGCAGCTTTTGCCAAAGCAGTAATTAGCTTCATGGGGCTGAAAGAAAAACAACAAGGAACAGGACAACTCAAAACCTGATTCTAGCCTTAACCCTGTTCGTTCTGCTCATTCCACCAGTCTGTGAAATCTTACAAACAGAAACATTGATGCTGATCCCTCTGGTTTGGGAGACCGTTATAGGTTTCACCGTCAATCTGCTTTTGGGAATCTTTGCCTCTAAAGTGAATTAAAGTTATTTAAAACTGGAGTCTGTGCTATTCCTGTTCATGTGTATTAGTACTGCAACAGTCAAATATTTGTAATTCAATTTATTTTTATAAGTTATCTTGTTACATTTAGTTTTTTGCAATGCGTGTGTCATACGTCAGTGTATACAAAGTATAAACACAAGGTGCACTGTGGAACTCTGTCCTCTATCACCATCTGTGGTTAAAATTTTAAACTGCAAGTTAATTGTGGAAATTGATTGTTGTGCTAGGAGTTATTGGAAATCTTCCATAGTGCACCTTTAATATGTATACAGTAATTTATTTAAAAAACAACAACATTATAGTTAATTTGAATAATTGGGTGGGTGGGAGATCAGAGCTTTTAACAGAAGCTTTTATTTCAGTGACACTGAAATTATTTATATAATTTTTTTTATTTACTATAAAATTTACTCACTCTCAGGCCATCCATCATGTAGATGAGTTTTCTTTGTTGGAAAAGATTGAAAGACATTTAACATTACATCACTTGGCTCTCCAATGGATGCTGTTAGAATGAGAGTCCAAACATCTGATAAAAACATCACAATCTACAAGACTCCAGTCCGTCAATTAACATCTTGAAGTAAAAGCTGCATGTTTGTAAAAATCCATCAAGATTTGTTTCTTACACAAACATAGCTTTTCAATGACTATATTTGTGTGGATTGTTTGTGTACTATTGTGATGTTTTTATCAGCTGTTTGGACTTTCATTCTTACAGCACCCTTTCACTGCAAGAGCATCCAGTGATAGCAAATGACGTAATACTGAAATTCTCCAAATCTATTTCAATGCACTGGAAGGCCTGAGAGTGAGTACATTTTTTACCAAATATTCCTTTTTGGGCAAACTATTCCATTAAACATGAGGTATCTTGTCTGTTGGACAGTGTCAACAACATCTTAAAAGTGAAATCTAACATAGCAATTCAAATGATTATTCTTTTAATTAAACTTTTAAAATGATTTAATTGCCATTTCATTCATTTAAATGACTTTTTCACAGATGGTATCAGTTAGTCATTGATTAACAGATTCTGTAGACTTTTGTGAAGAATTCAAAGAATTTAAAACTGTGTTTCCCAACCCTGTAATACTCCCAACAGTACGTACTCTGGATGTCTCTCTTATCTGACGCATTCATTTCAGAGGGTTCCAGACTGATGAGTCGAAACAGATGTGTTTAATTAGGAAGAATCCTGATACCGGGACCAGGGTTAGGAAACACTGATTTATATGCTATGATCATTGTTTTGCCCTCATGCATAGTAACCCCAAAAATAAACAGCCACAGACATCATTATTAGAGCATTAGCATTGACCAAATACTTCCACAGTGGGACTTCACTTATGTCAGGTAATTGTTTTGATGCTTCAGTCACTTCCTCCTCCGTGGGCTCTGGAGCCTGAGTATCACTTATGCCACAAAACCAGCCAATAATCTTCATCATTATGGATCGGTCACCACGTTCAACTATGTCAAAGAGCAAATAATTTAAATATATCTCATTACGAAAATAACTTATTTTGACCTACACCAGGGGTGTCCAATCCTGCTTCTGGAGGGCCAAAGATTCTGCAAAGTTTACTACCAACCAGCCCAACACACTTGCTGTGAAGTTTGTAGTAATCCTTAAGACCTTGATTAGATGATTCAGGTGTTTAATTAGGATTGGAGCTAAACTCTGCATGATGGTGGCCCTCCAGGTGCAGGATTGGACACCCCTGAACTACACATAGAAATATACATTTTATCTACAATTCTATTCAAACCATTCTAAAATAAATAATCTTACTTTGATCCTCTTCAGTTAAGACCTTTTTCTTTTCATCTGCCGCTCTACGAGCTTTTCTTCCTCGTTCCTCGTCTTCCCAGTCCAGATCGACCCTTTCTTCTTTAGAATGGCGTAAAGTAAAGACAAGTCGATGGAGCTTGGCAAAGAGAAAAGGTAAATGTTATAAATACAGAGAAGTATTCTTAAGTAGCTTTGGCAGTGGCTAAAACCTTACATGTTTGTCCTCTATGGGTGGAGTGTTGTAGCTTACAAAAAGCACCAGGATAGTAGTGCAGAAGAAGAGCAGCACTGCAAAGTAAAGGTAATGAACTCCACATATAAGTTTTGGGCAGTTGGAGGGAATAAGGCAGCTCCCTGAGCCATATGCAAACTCGGGTACCATACGACACAGACCCATAACCAGTCCTCCCATCAGGCCCCAGAAGGCCCCCTAAGGAGCGAAAAGTGAACATGCAAGTTTTTAGTAAATTTGTGTTCTGATGTGGCATTAAGCAAAGACTAAATATGTTTAAAGCCGTTACTTACAGACTCATTGACCCTCTTCACAAAAATGGCAAGGAAGAAGACTGCTGCAATAGGTGGAGCTAAGTAACTAGTCACAGATTGAATATAATCAAACAGCTGACCACTCTGGGCTGCCTGGACAACTGGGATCCAACAAATGCTAATGGCGACAATGCAGAGTATCCACACCCTGTCACAAAAATTAATAAATGTGTTCAAACAATAAAAATATAAATAAATAAATCCAAATGAAGAGTTCATTTGCAGAAACCGATAACTTTTATTAATTTTTTTTCAGAAATCAAGTTTTTTTTATTGCGCATTCCAAGTAATATCAATCAAACTGCAGTTGGGTTGTTTTGATTAAGTAATAATAACTTAAATACAGTTAATTTACAAAATTAAAGTTCATTGAAAGTATGTTTTTTTTTTTTACATATTAAAAGTTTTTTTATAGCAAAAGCACACAACTCCAACAGTCGTTTTTTTTGGCAAAAGCAGATAACTCCACATTTCATGTTTTAGAGTTTAAAAAAAGACACTCGTTTAATGTAATCTCCTCAGATAACAATGTAGATGCCTGACAAATGCTCCGGTTACTCACGTAACCTCGGTTCCCTGAGATAAGGGAACAAGCGTTGCATCGTCATTGACGACTGCTTTGGGGAAACTCCTGCCAAAGGGTCTGAGATCGAGAATCAGTCTGAGCCCACCGTCTTTTTTGGGAACGAGGAAGTAACGGCTGTAAAATCTTGACTCGCTGTCCACTAAGGGGACCGCTTCCACGGCACCCTTTGCAAGCAGTGTGTGCACTTCGGCTTGGAGAACGTGGGATTCGTTGTCCTGCACGAAGGTCTGCATCACGCCTCTGAATGGAGGCGGCCTGCAAGTGAACTGGAGCGAGTAACCTCGTTCTATGGTTTTTAGAACCCAACTCGACACTCCTGGGATGGCTTTCCAAGCCGGGAGGAGAGAGGTTCTATTTTTATCAAAGACGTATCGCCGCCCGCAGGGGTGGAAATTACATTTGTGAACATCTTCATCGAGGGCAGCTCGCCTTGCGGGGAGCTGGCCTTCGTGACTGTTTTTGCCTTTAGTAATGAGTGCTCGCTGCCCGAAGGGGGAGAGCAGACACGTACGAGAGGCTTTACTGATGATGACAGTTCGCCGCTAACAGGGGAAAAACTGACATGTGTGAGTGTAGGGAGAGGAAATTTGCTCTTTATTGTATGTGGGTCCGCTATCACAGCGGTAATTTGGGGCACACACTGAAATGACAGGACATTCCCTGTTAAAACACCTCCACCACTCAGAGGCAGTCAAAGGGGTGGGGAATAACTGCGAGCTGTCTTTGAGGGGATTCCGGTGTCCACGAGAATTATCCCTCTCCACGAGAATTAGCCCCATGAAGCTAATTATCCCTCTTCCACTCCGCACGCAGATCAGGACGGCTTCTGAGGCCCAGGATCCAGCGCTACGCGAGGGCGTGGGCCCTGACGCTTGGGATACCTCTTTGCCGATCTGGGGCGCTGCTGAAGGCCCGGCTCCGGCTTTTGCGAGAGCTGAGGCTGCGCTGGTTTAGCAGGCTGCTGAGTGGACACTGGCTTGGGGCGGCTTGAAACAGTAGGCGGGCTGGAGCGCTTCGTAAAGCCGTCCACAGCTGGACCGAAGAGTCCTTTGGGCGAAACCGGGGAATCGAGGAAGGTCATTTTCTCGGCGTCCCTGATGTCTGTTAGGTTCCTCCACAGGTGGCGCTCCAGCACCACCAGGTTGGCCATGGCCTTGCCCACCGTCTGAGCCGTTGCCTTGGTAGCGCGCAGAGCCAAATCCGTGGCCGTTCGGAGCTCTGAGAACGCGCCTTGATCTCGGCCAGACTCGTCCAAGTCACAGAGAAGTTTGGCCTGAAACACTTGGAGCACGGACATAGTATGCAGGGCTGAACCGGCCTGGCCAGCCGCTGCATAGGCTCTGTTGGCAAGCGCTGACATCATCCTGCAGGGCTTTGAAGGATGTGTTGCCGTCTTCAGTCCACAGCTCGGGGGCGGAAGCAGGTGTGCAGCCACCACCTCCTCGAGAGGGGGGAGCTTGGAATACCCCTGTTCCTCAGCGCCGTCAACAGTGGTGAGAGCTGCTGCAGTAGAGGGGTTCACATACACCGAGTAAGGAGCTCGCCAGGTTTTAGTGAGCTCCTCATGGACCTCTGGCATGAACGGAGCAGGTCGCTGTCGTGAGGAAGGCTGATGATGACTTATGAGGAACCACTTGTCGAGGAGGCCGGGGGTGGGCTCTTCTGGGGCCGATCACTCCAGGCCTAGTTCCTCCACAGCACGCGTGAGAACGCAGATCAACTCCGAGTCGGGCCGCGCTGGGCCGCGAGCAGACTGAGATAGAGGGGGAGCTTCGGCTCTTTGCCGGAACACGCCCACTCGTCAGCGTCAAATGCTGTCAAAGACATGGTCTTGTCGACGGCTATCTCCTCCTCAGACGCGCCGAAGGAAACCAGGCCACTCGCGTACAACGAGGGGCGCTGATCCTTGCGTGTGAAGCACAGCACACCACCGCT
The DNA here is from genome assembly GCF_012432095.1 of Onychostoma macrolepis. Lineage (NCBI taxonomy): Eukaryota > Metazoa > Chordata > Actinopteri > Cypriniformes > Cyprinidae > Onychostoma > Onychostoma macrolepis. The sequence continues at coordinate 11,157,974 of NC_081169.1, forward strand.
CATGCCCGAGAGAGAACCCCCGGTTTTCCGCTGCTTCTTCCTCCGAGGAGACAGGGGAACGGAGCGGGGAGGATCACCTTCATGAAAAAAGGTGAGCCACGAGCAAGGCAGCATTTGAAACAACACGCTTGGAAATTTGCTCAGAAATTTGCTTTTTTCCTCGCCGGATGGCCACAGGGGAAATCGTCCACTGCCGGGGCTGGATTCGACGGCAGGAGCGTTGAAGAGCAGCGTAGAGCAGGTAAGCTTCTTTTTCTTCGACTTCTTGCAGAGTCAGCGAAGAGATGGTCTCGTCGCTGAAGGAGAAGATTCTGATGAAATGGCGCTCTGGGCCGACTTATATAGCAAGACGTAGGGCTGTCGCGGTTAAGGAATTTCCCTTGCGGTTATTTTGAGTGGCTCAATAGCGCGGTATGCGGTATTACCGCATATATATATATATATATATATATTTAATCTGTGTGTGTATGTGTTACGATGTAAGGAGGTCATATTCAGAAACCAATGAAACCGAAACTAAATCGCGTTGAAACAGGAAGTGAAGTAAAGAGAAGAGAATGACAAAATAACGGTCCACATAACAAAACATAAACTTGACAATAAGATCATAAGTATGATATGATATTGTTATAGCGCCATTGGTTTGTGCAGTTACACAAACGTTAACCAATCTGGCTTCAGTAACAGAGTAAACAGGAGTTTGCGCAAAGCAGTCGTCAGTGACGACGGAACGGGAGTTACCTTTCGATAGGGAACGTTGTTGTTGTGATCATAGACTGTATGGATGTGATTGCACACAATACACGGAGCTTTTCCCTCACTGTTGTCACGCGCTGCTTTTGCAAGGTTCTGTGAAAACGTTTCAGCTTTTATTTTCCTTTTTCGCCCTGAAGAAGATATCACAGGTTCATCAAGTTCGTTGAAATTATCCATCCTCGATCACTTTTAGTCAGCTTTGACGAAACTCTATGGAGCGAATTTTGTGCCAATATTCATCAAACAAATCCAGTGTTTTGCAAATAAACACAATCTGCTTTGCAAAGAAAGACTCAACTTGCAAACAAACGCAAAGTGATTTGCAAATACAAAACTCTATTTGAGAGAAAATGCAGAGGTATGGACAAATATATGTATTGTGTGTTGCAACTGTGAGACTCATTTGCCTTTTTATGAGGAAACTTGGCTTGATTTTCTCACAAATGCGTGCAGGCTGATTTTCTCACAAATGCGTGCGGGCAGATTTTCTCACACGCGTGCGGGCAGATTTTCTCACATGTGCAATTGAGCAACTTTCTTTTCCAAAAACAGCAGATGGCGCTGTCGGTCAATTTACGCTAGTCTCCCGAGACCTGAAACACCTTTTTACCTTTTCAGACCAGTATGGGTGGGGAACAGGTGAGTTTCTCTCTTAGTATCTCTATAATTAACCATTTAGATGTTTTCAAAAAGTGACCCTACAGTGTCAGTGAAATTCACAACAAGTGTTGTAAAACTGTTAACATGATTGATTAGTTCAAAAATCAGGAGTGACATGTCTAAACATTTAACTAGGCAGTCTTTCCCTATAAAAACTGATCCATTATCCGTACCTCTTATCCTCTGTTGGATCACAGGATATAGAATATATAACATTCAAAACAATGTAGGGGTATAACAATATATATCGTGTCACAATATATTGTAATACTAAAATGCAAATGTGTAGTGGATAGCGACAATATTGTGTACCAACAATTAAAGCATTTTGAATTTTATTTTTTACATTAGGTCTGTCAGACTTTGTCTCTACGTCTTGTTTCCCCTCCTCTCATGCCCTTATTTGGAGTTCCTGTTCCTGTCCTTGTTTGTTGTGATCATTAGTTAAATTACTTTAATTTACAAGGTCAAGTAAGATTCATTGTCTTTCTGCTATAGACATAGCCTCCAGTGGAGAGAAATGTTGTAGGCTACCTCTGCAGTAAAAGTTTAAACAAGTATAAAACTACACATAGACAACGTACTGAAAGGAGTAGGCTAAACTAATTATACAAATAGGCTACTATAATCATTTAATAAACTAGTTAAAGTTCAGGTGAGCTTTATTGTGATTCAGCTATGTAAATGTACCAAAATATAATCTAAACATTAATATCCCTTACGAAAATTAACCATGGTTTTACTAAATAAATACCATGGTATTTGTAGTAAAGCTGCCTATATTGAAATGGTAACCTGCAAAAAAAACATGATTACCACACTTTTACTATAGTAAAACCAACTTTCATTTTCATAAGGGATATCATAGTTTATTATCATATTTATGTTTATATATAGTATAGTAATATACATGCCTTGTACAACATGTAAAACTAAAAGTGGCCTGTAAGGAGATATTTCATATTTCAACCAATATACCAGCAGATTTTAGTCTGACAATACCCTGTTTGGAAAAATCCAACTAAAATTATGTAGCTTTTCATATAAGGCCGAGCAACATTTTAACTCATGAAGTTAAGAATAAAAGGCTACCGTCAGGAATTAGTGGCTCTTTAAAATGCAAATTCGTCATCTGAGTCACTCCTAGAAGAGTCCTCGCTGTCCAGAGTGTGTCTTCACCCGTGTAGCGCGCTGTTTATTAAACCACTGTTTATTAAAATGCTGAATTTAGTATTACATCAGTGTGAACTTGTTCCTTCTCCCCAATTCACAGGACAAGAGTGACACCAGAAGAGAAATATTCATCATTTTGCTTAGCTAAAAAATATGTAATTATTTTAGACAAATGATAACACAGTTACATCATTTAAAAAAAAGTTTAAGATATTGTACTAAATAATGTGATTTGTTTTCATTTTTTTATTAATAATTAATGACCTCTTGGGTGATATTACTATATCTGATACTAAATTAAACTGTCTAAGCTTTCATTTTTGGTACACAATATTGTTGCTACCCATTATACATTTGCATTTTTGTATTACAATATATACGATATATTGTTATACTCCTGCATTGTTTTGAATGTTATATATTCTATATCCTGTGATCCAACAGAGGATAAGAGGTACGGAGAATGGATCAGTTTTTATAGGGAATGACTGTCTAGTTAAATGTTTAGCCATGTCACTCCTGATTTTTGAACTAATCAATCATGTTAACAGTTTTACAGCACTTGTTGTGAATTTCACTGACACTGTAGGGTCACTTTTTGAAAACATCTAAATGGTTAATTATAGAGAGAGAAAGACAGAAACTCGCCTGTTCCTCACTCATACTGGTCTGAAAAGGTAGAGGTGTTTCAGGTCTCGGGAGACTAGCGTAAATTGACCGACAGCGCCATCTGCTGTTTTTGGAAAAGAAAGTTGCTCAATTGCACATGTGAGAAAATCTGCCCGCACGCATTTGTGAGAAAATCAAGCCAAGTTTCCTCATAAAAAGGCAAATGAGTCTCACAGTTGCAACACACAATACATATATTTGTCCATACCTCTGCATTTTCTTTCAAATAGAGTTTTGTATTTGCAAATCACTTTGCGTTTGTTTGCAAGTCGAGATTTTCTTTGCAAAGCAGATTGTGTTTATTTGCGAAACTCTGGATTTGTTTGATGAATATTGGCACAAAATTCGCTCCATAAAACTCCTCTCAGCTAGCACGTTTTTTCAAAGTGAAAGTAGCCTTGTCACCTGACTTGAATACAGCGCGCTGATTCGCTAAAATGGATTTACTGGCTTCTGTTCAAAAACAAAAAGGGCGCTTGTCGGCTTCTGCAGTAAAATGTGAACTCGCGATGCCTTGAAAGTGGACAACAGGCACGTGCAGAGGGGGGTGCGGTGGGTGCTTGAGCACCTGCCCCCTTTCCCCTTGATGCCCAAAGTGCCCTTTCCTCAAGGCAGTTTTATTTATTTATTTTTTTGTAATTAAACGCCTTTTTGTGAAGGCCATTTATTACGAATTTATGGCAATAACGAATTTATTTTCTGCCGGTAAGTGGAGTTCTCAGCGGAGCGGTGTGCTTGTAAACTTGTATTATTTTATTATTATTATTTTACGAGAACGGCGTGAAGAGATCATGCACAGCTGTTGTTTGCTGTGTGTCAGGGCCACGCAGAGACCTGCAGGTGCTCAAAGTATAAAAGAGGCACATGGAACACGGCTTTTTTTTTTTTTTTAATAGGGCTGTGCTCCTTGCTGATATATGTGCATCGAAATGGATGCTTCTGATACAGCAGCAAATGCCATGATGCAGGTTTGAAAAAGAAACACAGAACAGAAAATACCATTTTTAAGTTTAAATGTTAAAGACATTTTTTGCACCTCTTAATTACTCTGGAATTATTATTGTTGTTGTTGTTGTTATTGACTTTACAGGGTATGGTGGTTTTGCTGTTGTAAAGGCTGTTGTTGTTGTAGAAAAAATATTCCTGTCTTATTTAAAATAGAATTCTATTCTAATCCTGTTCTGAATTTATTCATTTTTGAATAATGATTATAAAAACAGGACTGATAAGTATAATTCGGAGGACAAGAAAATCAGCCTGTTTTACCAGTGTTGTGATAATTATTTTTAAGGCACTCTACGTTTTTTAAATAAATACTGTAAAAATAATAGTTCAAAGTATGAATAGTTTTTAGTCAGATAACATAAAAAAAACAAGACACCTTGACGCGCTTTAAACTTTTCCCAATTAAACAGCAAGAACGAAAGAGAACAAGCACCTTTGTTTTTATTGCTGTGTGTAGAACTACGTTAGCTGCATTTTTTATATTTAATATTAATTTTAATAAAACATAAATTCGTCCCCGGCACTTTATTCGAGCTCGAGCAGGTGTTTTCACATAGAGGTTTCTAGATAAATCTAGATTTTCACTCATACTCGAAGCCAGAGGGCGCTCTCGCGCAGAAATTTATGACGTGCAGGAAATCCTTTATATGGACAAACGCACATGGCTATTGCTGTGGCTGAGCTGAATAAGCAGAAACATTTTTACTGATGAAATGTGAAGACAATAAATACACAATTGCGAAAATATATGGTTTATGTGTGTTTTTCAAGTTATCTCCAGGTAATAATAAATAAACTATATGAAAAATGCAGTACTGATTGACATATATATTTCCTGAATTATGCTGTGATAAAAATGGGAAAAGGGTGTTCATAGTAGCCTTTATAAACCAATCATAAAATTGTCATTGGGAAAATATTGAACAAAAATATTGTAGCCCCTTGCTGCAGCTAACATTGCTTCCACAGGCTACAAAAAAAGCCGTGTTCCATGTGCCTCTTTTATACTTTGAGCACCTGCCCCTCCAAAGGTCTCTGCACGGCCCTGCTGGTGAGTATTCAAATAAATACGGTCGACATAAGCACCATGCATTATTTTTCACTCACTCAGTCTCTTACATGCACGCACAGAGAGAGAGAGAGAACTCTGAAGAATTAATTAATCCCCCTCAGGTTGTAAATCAACCTCACAATAAAAGCCCTGCACAATTTTTGATGGCTTGTTGCATATTTGTGTATTTTAGTTTCCATGGTCCTAATAAAGTTACTATTATTAAAACGTTATTTCCAAAAAAAAAAAAAAAATCACTATATATATATATATATATATATATATATATATATATATATATATATATATATATATTTTTTTTTTCTCATTTATTTTCATTTATTTACACTCTGTGTCGTTGCCCAGGGGCACCAAAGAGTCTTAATCCTCCACTGACTGTGGAGATAACAAAAATAGGAAAGTTGCTTGATGCAAGTGATGTAAACAAATGTTTAGAGGAATTAGAACATAAATTCAGGAACAGTTTGATGCCATTTGTACTATAAGATAAACAGTATACCTCAACACTCTTACGCAGGCAGGCCTTGGCTGTGAATATGCCATATTATTAATGATATAAATTGAATGGTTACAAACCTTCCTACAATCATGAGCTCTTTATCTCTAGCTTGAGGCCGAATACGAGTCCAAATGTCCATGGTAAACAAGGTGCTACTGCTGTTGAAGATTGAGGCTAGTGAGCTCATGAGAGCTGCCAACATGACTGCCAGCATTAAACCTCTGAGACCTGTTTATGAATTGATTAGAGGAGAAAAAAATTGAAATATTCAGTTAAAACTCATACGATAATTTTGTGTAGGGGATAATATAAATGTAAAAACACTGGAAAATAAATTCTGTTGATTACCTGTTGGCATTACAGAAACCACTAGTTTGGGGTAGGCAATGTTGGAGCAGCCAACTGCTGTGCCGCAAACTTTCGTACAGATGCTTGGCTCCACACAACCCACTTCATCTAAAAAAAAAAGAAAAGTATATTGGTATTCCTTGATCAAGATTGTAATTATAAAGACATGTCGTATTAAATATGTTCATATTAAAATGCATACCAGGGTAAAGCACTCTGCTGATCATGCCTGGAAACACCATGAGAAACATAGGGAGTAGTTTGAGGTACCCACACAATATACATCCGGCCTTTACGTGTGTCAGACTACGGGCAGCCAAACAGCGCTGCACAATTACCTGTAGAATAATGTAATGTGAACAATTAAGCAAGGATGATGACAGAGTTATATAGACAGATATATATATATATATATATTAGTTCTTTATCCTTAAAATACCCTGTCCTTACCTGATCAGTACACCAGTACCAGCTACCAATAATTGCAATGCCAAATAACACGCCAGGCCATGGCAGGTCCCCAGTCATGGGATCTCTAAGTAAATGAAAGGCATCCTCGCGTGGAGTGTAACATTGTTCAGAGATGTTAACACTCCTCTGAGATGGCAAAGATAAACTATATTTATCCAGTAAAGCACTGTATCCTCCAACTTCATGGAAGGCTATTGACAAATGGGGGGCAACACAAGAAGCAGTTTATAATATATAGTATATATAATATAACTTTGTAAACATTTGCACATTCATGAGCTGCAATATGATTTTGACACAAAAAATCTGACCACATTCTCCAGGTGTGTAGACCTATACAAATACATGGCAATTATTTCATTATTTCAATGAATTTTGATAAGCAATTGGTACATACAGAATCCCATGAGGACGAAGGCTCCAGCAATGATAACAAAGGTTTGGACAGTATCTGTATACATCAATGCAGCCAGTCCTCCTACAGAGAAATTGCATGTCAAATTTTAACGCATTAACAGATTATTTGATATCTATATAATATATTGTCTGTCCAAAACCGATTGTTTTCTAGCGATTATAAGCATTCCTGTAGCTCAAATGTGATAATAGGTCATGGGTTTGATTCTCAAGAAATGCATGATCTGACAAAATGTTTGTCAAAATTTCAATCTTCAAAGTTTCTTTAAATGAAAATGTCTGCCAAAGGTGGAAAAAAAATGTAGAGGGGAATGAGATGGATCAGTAGCTGATTTGACCTGTGACAGTATAGAGTGCTGTTATGCAGAGCAGGGCAATCACTGCAACATAGATATTCCATCCAAGAGCCTGCTGTATAAAAACTGCTCCTGAGAACATGTCAACCTACGTTCAGTGAGAGAGTCATAAAGAGAGTGAATCGGTCCCCTTTTTGAGTGTAACAAAGCGCACATTATGATTCTTCAGTGTTTTACAGGACAGGTATTTATACTTACGGAAATCTTTGTGAAGATGTAAAGGAAAAGTGAAATGACAGAGAGATACAAGCTAATTCTAGTCCCTCCAAATCTTTTCTTGAGGTACTGAGGCATTGTAATCACCTTTTGTAAAAAATAATAAAAAAAGAGTTGCTCATATTATTCATATTAACATTTTTCATCTAAAATATCACAAAAAAAAAAGAACATACCCCTGCAGTTAAATAAACAGGGACGAACACCCAGCCCAGCAACAAAACAATAAATAATGCCTGTGAAACAGAAATGTTTGAAACAAATAATTAGAATCGCAATCTGATTTGAATTTTACCAATGACAAAGCACGATATTGTTCTATATTTTAATATATAGCTTACATTCCATTCGAAACCCCCGACAGCTATTCCACTTGCAGCTGCTGTTCCTGCAAGACCAACAAAATGACCACTGCCAATGTTGCTCGCAAAAAGAGAAGTTCCCACCTATGTGTGTGGTGTGAGACAAATACATACACAGAAAAAGGAGAAAGCTTTAAAATAAGCATTGAAATCTTTAGATACGGTCAACTTTTATTTTCATGCAAGGTTGTAGATTGTGACAAAAGAGCGTGACTTAACATTTAAAAACGACAAATCTGAAATATATATATATTTTTGAAAGTTTTTAATTAAGCTTATTATTATTCAAATGTAATATTTAATACTCACAGGCCACCATACCATGGTCCGACCTGCAAGAAAGTATCCGCCTACTGTGCTACGATTAGTCCTGAATGTAGACTAAGAGAGAAAAAAAGAGAATATTTCTTTTTACTACATTCTACATAAATTAACAGTAGTTCTGTTAACAGACATATCAACTGTTAAAATGTTAAAACACACAAGAACAAACTTTAACTTACCCAAATTCCTACTGCAATAACCACCAAAAAGTAACCAATGATTACACTGATGTCAGCTGGATTGTTGACGGTTACATGTTTCGCTGTAGTGTTTTCCATTTTTGAAGACAGACAGACACGATGCTGATATCATTTATGAGATGACAAAACACGAAGCATCCAACGGATGAGGCACTTGAGGAGGAAAACTTTTCTGCATACAGGATTTGAGGGTAAAATCCATGATCTTTGCCCACATGGCAAAAAAGCTGATGAAGGAATATTATTAACAATAATTAACTTATTACTAGCCACTCAGAAAATACTTTAAATGCTAAACTTACACCTTAACTAATGCTTTGGTACTTTTAGTAGAAAACAAAACAATGTATAGTGCTTAAATTTTAATAGTAGAATTTTATGATTTTAAAAAGGCATATGAAAAAGCATTAACATTGTTTTCAAAAGCAGAGAAAGAAACTATATTCAAAATGTCATCATGAAAAAAAATTTCAATTACTTATTTGAAGTATTTTGGTAACACTTTACAATAAGGTTCATTAGTTAAACATTAGTTAATGTATTAACTAACCATGAGCAATACATTTGTTACTGTATTTACTAATCTTCGCTAACATTAGTTAATAAAAATACAGATGTTCATTGTTAGTTCACAGTGCATTAACTAATGTTAACAAGATTTTAATAATGTATTAGTAAATGTTGAAATATTAACAAAGATTAATAAACGCTGTATAAGTGCAGTTTATTATTAATGTTAACTAATGAACCTTATTGTAAAGTGTTACCAGTATTTTTTATTAATAACATCATGTAATCATGCTTGTTATTTCTTATGTATTAAAAATACTTTGACTTAAATTTTTCATATAGGCCTTATTACATAATAATTAGAGTAACAGGCTAAATGATGTGATAAAATATAATGTTGCATAGTTTTTCTTTATGCTGATATAAGCAGAATAGCATTTTCTTCTTTTCTTTTTAATTAACATGTTTGTGTTTCTCACCAACACCTAAAATAATGTTCCCAACAGTACCGTATTTGGAAATAACTAAGAAGAGGAAGGATAAATTCTTTCATGGATGATCAGCTTGTGAATGCATCAGTTGTGTCACTAAGGTCTGGTTAATAATCTTGCCCTTTGGTGTGTGTGACATTATCACTACTTCACTGCTTCTCAAATGCAACAACAACTCACTTATATTCGCAGGACAAGCAACAAAGAAACTTCTGTTCAATTTATTTAATGCAAACCAGAGCACAGACTTTCCATTCAAACAATGTTCAATATTTGACAATTGTAGGTCTTTAAAAACAAACAGACCTGTTTGACATCAGATGAAAGTACAGAGTCTCTTTGTCTCTGCGAAAATGTTACTGTAAGACAAAATTACAATAACTTAGAAACTGAAACAAAATGAAAACAATCATACAAAAAGCAGTCATTTGGTTTCTATTGAGAGTCTATGCTTTAAAACATTTCAGATGAGATGACCAGCTAAACCCAAAAAGATGGCATTAAAGCACTACAGATATACGTATACTGATCCACTTCATTGAGGGCAAGCTGAACAGTGCGTTACAACGATGTGCAGAAAATCAATCACTATGTCAGCATTAACTCTTCCAGAGATGTCCAACTTCAAGTGGACACCACAAAAAAAAACTAAAAAATCGCACAAGATACTTAAGGACTATAACATGGATTGTGTTAATGTTAAGACTCATGTTTTGTTGCATTATTGTTCAATATTAGTTCAGTAACGTGAGATTAAAAAACATGAAAATTTCAGTCAAAGAGAAACTGTTTCTCTTGATTTCATTTGATATCTTATTTAAAAAAAAAGTTTGAGCTTGAGATTCCGGCATCAAATAAGCATGAATTCAGCACAGTTATAGTGAATGCATTTGTGAATTACAGATCATTTAAAATACAGAAGGGTTTGCAAAATTAAATCTGAATAGCCACATCATTTAGAATTACATAATGTTGTTCATCAGCGGTTATCATCTGGGTCTATGTTATCACATTAGTTAAAATTGCATTAGACAAAACAATATAACGTAAAAACAATTTGCACCATATGTTAAATAGAAAAAACAAAAAAAAATAGAAATGGAAATTGTAGTCGATGGGATAGTTGCTCCTTTATTAAATGTAATAAATTGCGTGTGGTTTAGAGTGCGCAGATATAACACTCTAACAAACTTCATGTGTGCTAGCAATCATCTGCAAGATAAAAGTTCAGACTGGCTAGAGCAACATGTTTTTTTCTTCTCTAAGCAATTTATTTAAATCACATGATATCTTCTGAATGCATGTCTAACAATTTCATCTGTAAATGTATTTCCATCATAGTTTATGCATGTTTTCTAACCAAATAATAATACAAAAGATCATCCACCTCAAACGAAGTGTATACATTTAAGCATATTATGCAAATTTCATTCACATGATGGTTTTTCCATCCAGCATTTTACTGCAAATTTTGGGATACAGCATAGAAATGCTAGTTGATGGAAAACCTGGATGAATCTCATGATGTTGCTAAACAGCAGTTTAACATAAGTGTTATTTGAAACCACTGTTATCAAAAAAAAAAAAAGGTAACGGTTTGAAGCTTCTTACACTGATTATAAGAGATCCCATATTAAGCTATGACTTTACAGTAGTATCAACTGCTGTTATGGTAGCAATCTAGATGTTCTAATGTGTGTAAAACTATATTCAGCCTCAAAGCAATAACTTTAAGCAAAAAGGTTCAAATAATGACTTTTTTCTCATCGAGTCAAGCATGTGTATAACTTGTTTTTGCTGTGATTCAAACAGTTTATTATTCTCCAAGATGATGCCATTTCTAAGACCAAATTTGGGCATCTGTGAAGAATTACCATTATTAAGAGCAAAACATTCTGAAATCATATCCAAATGTTACTGTATATTTTCTGTCAATACTTGGTAAACAAAAACTTGCGTTCAGCTTGCAGAAATGAAATAATGAATTTCAAAACATCTAGACATCAACCAAGAGTAAAGATGTAAAAGTAGGTGCATAAATGTTTCCAAAATGCCCATAGGTCTCATTGAAAAAAAATCACACTTCCTGACTTGTCCTGTCGATCCGCATGACTCTGCATGACCGGGTCGGCCGTTTCTCCTTTCCCCGTTTCTGTTGAGCAGCACGAAGACGTGCTAAAATGTGTTTTTTTGGGAACTTCAGGGTGGTACATCCAAACTGGCTAACTCCTCCTGTTTCCCCGGGTAATTTCTCCCGTCTTTGGACCCAGCTTCGCCAGCCAGGTTTCCAGCAGTAGACGCTATCATAAAATCTCGATCCATTCTCACCACCCAACACATATATCCTGCGTTTCCATCTAGCCACACCTCCGGCAGCAATCCGCCTTGGCAGGCCAGGAAAAACCACCGGACTAGGCGCACGGTCACTACCGCCACCCCCTCGCTCTACTCCAACTGCCACTTCCCGCTCTACTCCTGATCCTCTTCCTTCTCGGAAGAACAACACACGTCCTGTGGCATCTAGTGGTTCAGCCTGGGTGTAGTTGCCATTGAGGAACTTGGCGGCATCACGCAAGTAACCACCAATGGCACAAACGCCGCCACGTACTGCTACGCCTCCAGCCAGGCAGGTGGCGCCAGAGTCTAGGGCGACACGGCTCCAGGTATTTGTAACCGTGTGGTATATAAGCACGCCAGCATGCACCACAGCCCTGCTCTGCTCCAGTGTGGTACCACCAAGCAAGTAGAGACGACAGCGGAGGGCAGCGCAAGCAAAAGAACGCAATGGCAATGGCAAACGAGGTCCCGATGCCCAGGTCAGCGTGTTAAGGTCAAATTTTTCAGATGTGTCCAGAAAGGCTGCTCGGTTACAGCCACCAAGAGCGTATAAAAAACCTCCGCAGCCAAGAAGACCCAACATCGCGCGTGGTTCAGCCATCAATGGCTGTACAATCCAGCGGTTTAGCACGACATCATACTCATGAAGATCTGAGGAGACCTCGGAACTCCGCAGGATGCCTCCCGCCACAAACAGTCGACCTCCGACAGCAGTGCAGCCGGGACAAAGCAAAGAGCCCAAGGCTGCCAGCTTCTCCCACTTCCCTGTACGAGGGTCGAAGCAATCCACCGTGAAGTCCCTTTCCTGTAAAGACGCATCCTCCCTTGGCTTAAGGTCTACACAGACTATTTTCTTCTCAAACATGCCTTCTCGAGGCCTCAGTGGTCCTCCCATGCCCTCGGTACTGGCTCGAGGTCCAAGTTCTTGGTTCATTCGGTGGCTCTCTTCAGGGCCGAAAAGGCCAGGGCGTAAATGGCGTAACAAATTGGGCATGTGAATGTAACGATCAGCTGGCTGGTATTCTGCCCAGCGCCTTGCTGCATCGTATACTTCAGTCTCAGACTCCACACCCAATCGATCCGACTCCAACAAGCTGCCAAGAGTTCCTGGGTCCAACAGGAGGAAATCTCGCTGCCGGGCCACTCGAGGGAAATGCTGGCCCACCAGTCTCAAAGAAGCCCGAAGAAGCAGCTGGTCATGATGTGAACGAGCCAGAGAGTACATGCCCAGGCAATTCTCCACAGACAGGTGTTCAAATAGGAATCTAACAAACAGGAAAATAAAATGTGAGCATCAGCAAGACAAGATACAAAGTAGAACGATTACAATAGGATCACATCTAAATTTTACCTAGAGCAAAGATCCTGCAAGGGCATCACTTGAAGACGATTGGCTGCTACAAACAAGTCCTCTGCTGTGTCAAGACTAAGACCTGCTTCTCCTGTATACACAAAGTGGATAACTGTCTCCATAACAGAAGGTGTCACCTCCTCCAGTCGGATCTCAGTAAGACGAGACTCTACGAGAGGGCTGGTAAACATGGCACGGAAATATGGACTGACTGCTGCTAAAAGAACTCTGAAAAAAGAAAAACAGCACATGTCAAAACAGAACAGTTTTAGATGTACACTACCATTTCAAAGTTAGAGATTGGTAAGATTTTTAATGTTATGCAAAAAATGTCTCTTATACTCACTCACCAAGGCTTCATTTATTTAAATAAATATACAGTGAAAAACAAATTTGTGATATTTCAAAATACTGTTAAAATTAAAATTCTTAATTTTATTAGAAAATATTTCAAAATATGATTTATTCCTGTGATGGGAAAGCTTAATTTATATCAGCCAATACTCCAGCCTTTAGTGTCACATGATCCTTTAGAAACCATTTTAATCTGCTGATTTGCTGCTCAAGAAACACTTTTATATTATCAATGTTGAAAGAAATTTTTGATGAATAGAAAGTTCAGAAGTCTTTTGTAACATCAGAAATGTCTTTACTGTATTTAATGCATCCTTGCTGAATAAAAGAAATGCGTTTAAAAAACATCTACTGACTGAATGGTACTATTTTTCATTATACAAAATTCATCATGCAGTTTAACAGATGGGTACATTAGATTGTATGCCGTTTTTGAAATTATTCAAGTCATGAAAAAAAAAAAAAAAAACCTTTACGTACAATAATACAATCAGACAACCTTGAAAGCTGAAACCATAAAACCTACCTGTGACACATAAACTTTTTCCCCTCCACAACAAGAGTGACATCACACAACTGCTGAGCATCAAGCAGCTGTTTTAACCCTGAATGAGATGAAAGAGAGAAAAAACAATGAATCTTATAAACCCCAATACATCCACTGCTGTTGTGTGATGATTTGGGACATATAAAAGAGCAATAAAGCAGAGTTAGATTGAAGCATGTGCTGTACAGATTGTTATGATAAATTTAAAGTGAAATAAGAAATTATATTACACAATCCCGAACTCTATAATAACAGTATACCTTATCCAACAATCAATGTTCAAAACTACAACCATTGTCTCACCCTGAGTTACATATTCCCCCAAGGGAGTCGAGTAGTCATCAGGAAAATCCTCTTCCTCCGAGTCGCTATCTGAGAGAGGCTCTCCACCACCTCTATCTGCATCCTGCCACGGCTGTGGTCGCCAGGTAACCGCACCACCTCTGACAGTATTCATCTGTGGCAAGTTAATTTAAAAATATATCGTTTATAACATGTAATTTATCAAATGCTCATATAGTGACAGTATAATGCTGTGGTCACATTTATAGTTTCTAGGGCTGAACTAGACACACACACACACATATACATATATATATATATATATATATATAGTACTGGACATTCACCTGTAAAATTATAGTCAGGCCACTCAAAGGTAAAATGATAAATTAAATGTATGTGTCTGAAAATCGCAATCCAGGGTAGTCTCCCTTATGACCGAAACATAACTCTGAGAACTACAAAATGACTAAGCAAAACGGAGTAAAACCATACAAAATCATTTATCATTGAATAAAGACTTTCAAAGATGACCGGATAATCAAATGAACGGTTTACAATTTACATATGTAATGTTAATTCAACTGAAACATTTTATTTGACTCCCTAGACTTTTTCCAGGCCTACTGACCTTGACCACAGAGAGGCATTATTCACAAGTTGTTTCTTACAAATTCCTATACTAAATTTGAAACATCAGAGGGAGATGAAAATAACAAAACGGCAATATATCTGAATCTTCCGAGTGACAGAAAAAGAAGACCAGTATTCAGTTTTCTGAGGCCCTGCATTTGAGTGCCTCGAAAAACTTACAACATCTCCATGCTTATCAGTCAAACTCTAACTCTTACATGCATGGCATAACCTCCATTGTTACTTTTCATCGAAAACACCATATATTAATGAACAATAAAAGGTAGAAAACCTATTTTAACACGTACAACAAAATACTGAATACACACATGCATGTATATATGTAAAAAACAAACAGTATCTTTCATGATTTCAAAGATATTTAAGAAAATCCCTGTTTAAATTAGCAAAAAAAATTAAATTAGAAAAATGGATCATGTATAAGCAGTAACATTGATTCAATACACAAAGAAACAATAATAGTTTCTTTTACAATATGCTCACTTCTTTTGAGGTTTCTAGACCGGGTATATTTTTATGTATTTAACAATTCCCAGCTATTTCCAGGTTTCTTCCCTCATCAAAACATTCCCCAAAAGCTATTTGTTGATCAGAATATTAGTATTGGGATTGCCAAAGTAACCTGATTCTTTATGCACCGTATGTAACGTTATATAAATATTAATACTACACTGCAGAACGAAACGTGCCCTCCACCCAAATACAAAAAACAGCCTAACCGAGCATAAAACTCTTGCCCATTAAAATAATGTACATTTTTTTTTTTTTTTTAATATTACCATGAGAGGTGAAGATTTCTATCAGAAAGTGTGAGAGTTGACCCCAGCGGTACAGATCTGGGTGATGGATATTCTCTTAATTCTTGGGGTATCTTGAGTTCGATTTTGTGTATCAAGGCTCTCAGGGTGCCACAATGGTACAGACGGCCTGACACTCTTCGGCCCGTTCACAACGCCTTGACCTTCCTGGGTAGTTTCAGCGCAAATTGGTCGGCTCATTACGGTGTGTTGTCCATCCTTAGCATATGAGCACAAAAATATACACGCGCGCCTGATACATCCACACTGTCGACCACGGCTCCATGCAGATTATTAAAGGCTGGTAATCCGGATTGGCCCAGAGAAACGTAGTCCCGGGAGAAATAAATGATTGTTTGATCAGTAATGTCAACTATTGCTCACAGCTGCCAACATTGCTCCATGATTGGAGGCGAAGCAAGCTGAGGTATTCTGTCACTTGCCGGAACAACACACTAGACTTCCGCTTTGCTCATTGGCCGATTTACCGGATGTGACGGATATTTACTTCCGTTTCCGGGAACCTTAAATTTGAAACTCCCAAAGCTAAAGAAATTCATTTAAAATTATTAAACGGTTTATATCCGTGCAGTGAAATCTTACGACGAAGATTTGGATTTGATCAAATAAATATGAAAATGTGTGTTTTGTGACAATACTGAAACTACTGATAATGCATTTTGTATGTATTCGGCATTACGGCTTGACATTTACGGAGTTTCCTCACTTTAGAATGTTTTCTCCAAAGGTCATTGTTCATGGTCTTGTGAGCAATAACAAATATGTATTTATGGTTAATAATATCCTTAATCTGGGAAATTTTCATTTACACACATCTACGCACTTGAGAGTGAAATCTAGTTTTGTGTATTTCACAATGAATTTCTTTCTTTTACAAAATCACTTAAGGTGATGAAAAATAAAAATGCAATACATTTTTTTAGGCATAATAAAAGAATATGATTTATAAGAAAAGCCCTAGTCCCTTAATTTAATCTTTTTTTTTTTTTGTTAGTTTTTTTTGCTTTTATTCACCTGATCTCATTGTTCTAATCCAAAAACATATTTTTGTTGCAAAGCTGGTTGTACAAACGGTTCAATAATACAATAAAAAGTCGTATGTATTTCAGTATGATTTCCATAGTAAAAGTCCTTTCAAAACTAATGATAATTTCCACTAAAATAATGCAGCCATAATGACCATAATATGGCTGGAAGTTTTTGAGTTTCAAAGTGTAATAAGCTTTCAGAATGAATGAGTGAATCAATAATAGCGATTTTAAACATATTTATTATTATTATTATTATTTTAACGAGTCATCACATTTCTAATCGCGTTTGGACGAAATGAGTCCTATCGGCTCCTGTACAGTTAAACTGTCAACCCATTCAGCATGGCGTCCTCCGTAAGGGCAGCTACACGGTTTTGCTCTTTGTATCTGTTTACGTCTTCAAGACACAATGTCAGCGGTGCATTTAGACGGTCCTGCCGACCTTGCTCCTCTCGACCGGTCAGGAGCAGTCTGTATGAGCATGTGCTGGAAGGGTACAGTCACAAACCTAAACTGGACATGCGGCGTGTGTGCGAGGAGACGGATGCGGTGAAGGAGGAGGTGGAGAATCGGAAGGGAGATCTGCGGGCAGCTGATGTTGGAGTTATTGTAAGACACTACATTACATGTCATGCATTAAAACAATACTTCTACGTGAATTGCACTTGTGTTTTTTTAGATAATGAATGTGAAAACGTAAGTGGAACATCTGTGTGGTACTGTGTATCCAGATCTCAGTATGGAAGGAACTACAGATGGTGCAAAAAGAAATATCAGATTTGGAGACGAGAAAGAATGTGATCAGTGCCAAAGTCCGAGCTCTTGTGGTAAGTGTACACATTTATGCAGTATGATATGTTATTCATGTAAACCTGCACGACAATTTAAAGGGATAGTTCACCCGAAATGAAAATTCTGTCATCATTTACTCACCCGCATGTTGTGCTGTAAAATTGTAGTCAGACTGCTCAATGATAAAATGATAAAATTAAATGTATTTGTCTGAAAATCGTGATTTAGGGTAGTCTCACTTATGGCCAAAACATACCTACAAAATTAGCTCTAAGTATTATTCTGTAAAAGCATACATATTCATTTGCCATTGACCAAAGGCTTATCAAAGTTGATTGGATAGTCAAATGAGCATTATCATAAGGCTTCCTGAATTCCTTTTAACATATATGCACACTTTCCAAGTTCATCTTCATCCACTTTGGTCTTCTTGAAACTTGGGTAAAGTTGGTTTTATATTCGCACATTTCCGCGTTCAATAACTTTCTAATTATATGTGCAATAAAGTTATTTTTTGCAAATTCTAATCAGCGACAATCATTGTCAACCTACTACATTTTTTTTTCACAATTGATCAAAATGGCCAAGTACTGTTTTAATGTCATACTTACTTGCGAATGTCCGCTGAATGTCCAATGTAGGCAGGCACGATAACCGGTTTCAAGGTATACCGCGGTTTGGAAAAAGTCACGGTTTCAAAACCGCTAAATAATTTTGTTGAGTCACACGACCCCTCCTCCTCCAGACAGCGGTCAGTGAGAGTCACCTGTGTGTGGGATGATGGCCGAATGAGGCGAATCCCTGGAACTTTTTCCCCTGTCGAAAAACACTAAGTCTGCCGTATGGAAATTTTTCCGGTTTATTTAGCCGATCGCTAAATAAATACTTCCAGGTTGTACATAAACTATCTGTGTCATCTTTATTTCTCCCTCTTTCACCCCGATCAAGACAGAGACTCACCCACCCGCCGTTTGTTTCAGTGTTGAAATAAATACTATTTGGCTTGCTATCAGGCAGATAACATGGCTAATTAACTAGCTAACGTCAACTAGTTTCCTCCCTCACATTACTCCACAGAGCGGGTAATAGCAGACTAAAGTACTACGTTTCTGTGATTTAGTACAATAATTAAATTTAGCTGTTATCACGTCTATACATTTAAGCCTCCTGCCATTGTTTACATCTGTTCAAAATCACGACATTTAAAAAAACAAACTTTGCCACTGTTAAGAGTGTTGTACGGAGAGAGACCGTGTGTGTGTGTGTAACACACTCGCGCGCTCTCTCTCCTTACGTTTATGTGCATACGTCCTCGTACCTCTCCGCTCCAGACTTAATCCGGGAAAGGTGAACATTCCTGCATCATAATTTGGACTGAAAGATGAATGTGTAGAAAGTGAGCATGTCTCCAAAAACCTTGTTGAGCTGCAGGTTTAATGACTGCTTTTTAAATTATTTTTTATTATTATTATTTTTTATTAAATTTTTTTTATAGAAATTGTTTTGATTATGTTTTTGATTATTGAGCCGCAGGTTTAGGCTCACTTAAGTGACTGCACTTAATTTAATTAAGAAGAATTCAATTTTAATTATTTAGCTTGACATGTTTACTGTTCCAAAATGTTCTATATGTTTCTTAAAAATAAAATATATTGTGTTCAGTGGGGGGAAAAAAAGTTGTTGTTTTCTACCCAGACATTTAAAAATAACATTTTAGACCTGTAATGGCAATACCGTGATACCATGCCCAGTCCAGTGTAGTGTGGTTAACAAAATAATTGAATGCAATAGTCCGAATGTGCCAATATAAAACCAACTTTACCCAAGTCTTCCTGAACATCCCATAATATGCCCACCTGAAGTATGTAAATATTCTTCATTGAAACATTTTATTTGACTCCCTAACCTAGACTTCTCCCAGGCCTACTGACCTTGATTACAGAAAGAGGCAATATTCAGTTATTTTCCCTCCAGATGAAATTTGAAGCATCAGAGAGATACAGAAGAAAATAATAAAAAGGGCCGTATATCTAAATCCTGTAGTTATCTGAGGCCTTGAATTTGAGTGGCTCATATTGCTTACAACAGTGATAAAGACTCCAAGACCTCATTGTTTGTGTCAGATAAGAGAGACATGAAAAAACATGCAGTGTTGGGGGTGTTGGAAGGATACCAAGGATTGGAAACCACTGGCTTACAACATCTCAGTCAAAATCGAACCCGTCCCTTACATTTACAGCATAATGTCCGCTGGGCAGCAACCTATTTGAAAACGTAAGTTCATCCCCTTACATTCTTGAACTGTTGACATTCTGTAGAAGCAATTACTTTTGTCCTTCTTCTCTAATCCCTTCATTAAAAACATCATATATTAATGAGCAATAAAGGTAGAAAATCTGTTTTCAATACATTACATAAAAATACTGATTTACAAACATGTATGTAAAAACAAATTGTATCTTTGCTGATTTAAAAGCAGTGGCATTGATACAATACACATATAGAAAAATTAAATACATTTCTTTCTAATTTTAAGCACAGAAGAAGATATTTTGAAGAATGTTGATAACCAAACAGCTGACAATAGCTATTGTCCTCCATAGTATTTATGACAGAGTTTTCATTTTTTGCGTGAACTATCCCATTAAGCTAAAATTTGAATTATTTGGGGGCAAATACAAGAAGTGGTGATTATTTACAGTTGTTACAAATACTCGTTGGTTCATACATATACTTACAGTATACATATACATATGTTTTAAATGAACAGTTTGCCCAGAAATTGTCGTTGAAGGTCAATTTCTGGTGTGTACTCTGGCTGTTATTTTCTGTATTATGGAAGTAAATGAGGACTGGGTGTCCACTCCAAAATAGACAGTAGTCTACATAAATAGTGCACTAGCCTATACTCCAAGTCTTTAACTTTAAATCTCTTGATGTTGAAATAAAGTTTTTGTTGATTTTGTTGTTTTGTCAACTGGGTATTTATTTCTGGATAAAATGTGTTTTTAGTAAATTTTTTTTCACTTTTTTTTTTTTTCAGGATGAACATGACAAATCTACTTTGGCTAGTGTAAGTACCAGCTTTCATTGATTTCTGTAAGTTTTTAGACTTTAGTTTGAGTAAATAAATATGACCTTTTAATGAATAAAAAATATTTGAGAATAATTTAAAGCTGTGAATATATTTACTATATTTCAGTGATGTCTCTGCTTGCAATTATGTACTGTGCATGATATGCATTGTTTTGTACTTGACAGCTTGAGGAGTACACGAGTGCTAGGGAAGAGGGTAGAGCAATCAGAGAGAAACTTAGTCAGTTGTATGTGCGAGAGGGTGAGCTGGAGAAAGATCATTACTGCCATGCCCTAAGATTGCCGAACAGAACACATCCAAGTGTGGTAAGAGACCGCTTACCTTTTCATGATACAAAAACTGGAGAAAACCCTGGGAAATGCCTCATTTTCACTTCAAAAGGACATTTTGTGTAGTAGTTTAAAGGGATAGTTCACCCAAAAATGAAAATTTGATGTTTATCTGCTTACCCCCAGGGCATCCAAGATGTAGGTGACTTTGTTTCTTCAGTAGAACACAAACGAAGATTTTTAACTCAAACCGTTGCCGTCTGTCAGTCATATAATGCCCGTCAATGGGCACACAATCTTTGGGAGAAGAAAAAATATGCACGGACAAATCCAAATTAAACATTACGGCTCGTGATGATACACTGGTGTCCTAAGATATGAAACAATCAGTTTGTGCGAGAAACTGAACAGTATTTATATAATTTTTTACCTCTGATAAACCTCAATGTCTGACTGTCACAACATCTGGCGTGTGACGCGTCAACCTGCTCTGGCACATAGATATATATACATTGATGCCTCATTAGCGACGGTTTCTATGGGCTGTGATACGTAAGGATCTACGTATATATCTATGTATATATATATCTATGTTCCAGAGCCGTTGACGCGTCACACGCCAGATGTTGTGACAGTCAGACATTGAGGTTTATCAGAGGTAAAAAATGATATAAATACTGTTCAGTTTCTCGCACAAACTGATCGTTTCGTGTCTTAGGACATCAGTGTATCGTCACGAGCCGCAAGGTTTAATTTGGATTTCTGTGTGCATGTTTTTTTTTTCTCTCAGAGATTGTGTGCCCATTGACTTGCATTATAGGACTGACAGACTGCAACGGTTTGAGTTAAAAATCTTCGTTTGTGTTCTACTGAAGAAACAAAGTCACCTACATCTTGGATGCTCTGGGGGTAAGCAGATAAACATCAAATTTTCATTTTTTGGTGAACTATCCCTTTAAGTAAGGTATCTGATCAAAAAATGTTAATTCATTCCTCTTAACTGGTATTAAATAATTAAATGTTAAACTAAACAAATCCAATTATCAGATATACACCAGAACAAACAACAGTAGGTGTGCTTTTACAGGAACAGAAATGTAATTTTTTCTTTTCTCATAGCCCATCGGAGATGAGAGCCAGGCAAGAGTGGTTGAATTGGTTGGTCAGAAACGAGGTAAATTTATTTGACGTAAACTATATTATCCCTCTCCTTAAATTGTTTGGTCAAAAATACAATTTGGTTAGTAGCAGCAATCATGACTTGTATTGTCATTGAGGTTTGACGTTCCTGATTTCTTGCAGCAGTTGACAGCAATTCTCTAATGAGATCAGTGTTTAACAGAGTAGTTTAGTTATTTTATGTTAATGTTTGTCGTTAACTACATTTATCATGGCAGTGCCCGGTAAAATGGTTTGCAAATGCGTTAATGTGTTGCACAAGATGTATTGTAATATACTGTAGTGTCGTGTGTCCACTACAGAATTTGATTTCAAACCAAAAGGCCACCTCCAAATTGGAGAGAGTCTTGACATCATAAGACAAAGGTTAGATGTTTTCTTTCTCTAATGTTTTAATTTTATTTAAATCTTTATTTTTATTCATTTTTCTTTTGTATCTTTTTCCTCTTAGACGGCTTGCCCATGTGTCAGGGCACAGATCATACTATATGAGAGGCGTAGGGGCCAGACTTCAGTTTGCCTTGCAAAATTATACCATGGATCTTCTTCAGAAACGGGTTAGTATGTTTTCATCGTTTGGAATAATGTGAATAGAATAAAAGGGATAGTTCACCCAAAAATTTAAATTCTGTCATTAATTGCTCACCCTCATGTCGTTCCAAACCCTTAAGACCTTTGGAACACAAATTAAGATATTTTTGATGAAATTCAAGAGCTCTCTGACCCTCCATAGACAGCAACACAACTGAAATGTTCCCAGTCCCAGAAATGTAGCAAGGACATTGATAAAATAGTCCATGTGACATCAGTGGCTCTACTGTACTTTTATGAAGCTTCGAGAATACTTTTTGTCTGCAAAGAAAACAAAAATAACGACTTTATTCAACAATTCTTTTCCTCCTCATCCTGGGTCAGAGAGCTCTTGGATTTCATCAAAAATATATTCATTTGTGTTCCGAAGATGTTACGGATTATATATATATATATATATATATATATATATATATGAAGAGTTCATTTGCAAAACAGATAATTTCAAAATCATGTTTTTCATTGTGCATTCCAATTAACTGTAGTTGGGTTATTTTGATTAAGTAAAAATAACAAAAAAAATACAGCTAACTAGCACAATAAAAACATGATTTTTGAAAATGAAAAAAAAAACACGAGTTGTCTGTTTTTGCAAATAAACTCTTCATTCATTCACATATATATATATATATATATATATATATATACATATAATCATGGCCAAAAATATCGGCACCCTTGGTAAATAATGATCAAAGGTGGCTGTGAAAATGAATCTGCATTGTTAATCCTTTTGATCTTTTATTTAAAAATTTCACAAAAATCTAACCTTTCATTGGATAATAAGAATTTAAAATGGGGGGAAATATCATTATGAAATAATTGTTTTTCTCAAATACACGTTGGACACAATTATTGGCACCCCTAGAAATTCTTATGAGTAAAATATCTCTGAAGTATATTCCCATTCATATTCACAATTTTGAGCACTAAAGTGTGATTATGAACATGAAATTATCCAGCCATGGCTTCCTGTTTCACAGAAATATAAATAGGAGGGAAAACAAAGCCTAAATTCCCTTAATCATCCATCACAATGAGAAAAACCAAAGAATATATTTCTGATGTGCAGCAAAAGATAATTGAGCTTCACAAAATTAGTGAAGTGGCTTTAAGAAAAGAGCTAGAGCAGTGAAAATTCCCATTTCCACCATCAGGGCAATAATTAAGAATTTCCAATCAACATAAAATGTTACGAAATTGCCTGGAAGAGGACGTGTGTCTATATTGTCCTAATGCACGGTGAGAAGGAGAGTTTGAGTGGCTAAAGACTCTCCAAGGACCACAGCTGGAGAATTGCAGAAAATAGTTGAGTCTTGGGGTCAGAAAACCTTAAAAACAAAAATTGTCATTTATTTCATAATGATATTTCCCCCCATTTTAAATTCTTATTATCCAATGAAAGGTTAGATTTTTGTGATTATTTATTTATTTATTTATTTTAATTTTTTTAATAAAATATCAAAAGGATTAACAATGCAGATTAATTTTCACAGCCGCCTTTGATCATATTTACTAAGGGTGCTGATATTTTTGGCCATGACTGTGTATATACATATACATATACATATTTATATTTATATGTATATCTGTGTGTGTTGACTTAATGCAATATCACTATTTAAGTTTCTTCTTTGATGTTGAGCGAACTTAATACACTGTTTTAAATTTACATTTTTACAGGGCTTTATTCCCATGGTTGTTCCTGACATGTTAAAATCAGTGGTTTTTGTGAGTACTGCTTTGTTCTGACCTCCATTATTATCATTTTTACGTAGCAACATTTTTATTACATTATAGTTGTGTATTAAGATTCTAAATGGAAAGATGTCGTATAAAGTTTACAAAACTAGCCAACTTAGTGACAACCTATGAAGAATCTCCATGACATTGCATTATTTTTGGATTTGTTGTTTAGGAGGGTTGTGGGATGCAGCCTAATGCTCATAAATCACAGGTATACTCTCTGGACCCTTCACGCTTTCCTGACCTTAATCTTGCTGGTACTGGAGAAGTGGGAGTGGCAGGTGAGAAAATCAAGAACGTCTGTGATATTATCATTAATAATATATGAATATTTGAATATAATTGTCAATTCTAGGGTTATTTCTAAATTAAATGTAATTGTTTGTTATGCAAGTTATTAATCAGTTTATTCTGAAATATAGACCAGTAGGCACCAATATTTGAGGCTTTCAAAATACTTTGCAGTCAAATTATGATGAGCAAGGACAGCTTTTCCTTTATTTTAACTTCCAGGCTATTTCATGGATCATGCTGTAAATCTGAAGGATTTACCTGTCAGGTACAAAAAAAATAAAAATAAAATCCCAGATTTACCTAAAAGACTGCCTAAATGCTGAGTTAAGTTGTTGATGCTTGCATAAAATGTTATTAATAAGATAAATTATTACTTTTTTGTTCTAGGACAGTCTGTAGTAGCACATGCTATCGAGCTGAAACAGATGCAGGCAGAGAGGCCTGGGGGCTCTACAGAGTTCACCATTTTAACAAGGTAAAACAGAAGCGGTAGAATAGAAAATAAAAAAATATGAAAGAAAAATACAAAAGTTGTGTTGTGATTCTCTGTCCACGTCCAGATCAAGACCAGTGATGTCAAGATCAAAGTAAATGTAGTACTATGAACATTGTGCAAACTGAACAACCTTTTTAGGATGTTTACTGTGTTTTTATTCATGCAGGTTGAAATGTTTGGTGTGACTTCGAATGAGACGGGAGAGGAGAGTTCCCAATTGTTGGATGAATTTGTCACATTACAGAAGGAGATTTTCTCTTCCCTAAAACTTCATTACAGGTCTACAATCTAACCATTTTTCTAACCATCAATATATCACATAGCACATCATGTGTTGCTAATTGATATTCATTTTCTTTCATTTTTATGGTATTCTGTACTAATTCAATAAAATAGAAGTATAGCATTTCTTTAAGTGTTTTTTAAGCTAACAGTGGTTTTTGATGTTTGTTCACACCAAGGACGAAATATTTATTGTGAAATATTCATTAATTGCACTAGCTTTCACTGGCCAGTGAATACAATTAAGATTTGTAGCACTTGCTGATAAAATGGTAATAACAATTTCTCTCACAGAGTCTTGGATATGCCCACTCAAGAATTGGGGCCTCCTGCCTTCCGAAAATATGATATTGAGGCATGGATGCCAGGACGTGGCAGCTTTGGAGAGGTTGGAATGATACTTTAAAACAAAAAGTCAATAGTCAATGTAATTGTAATTTTTATTCATGAGTAAAAAATAATCTAAAATGAAAAAAAAGAAGAAGAAAAGCATGTCTGCTTTTGAGTCCTTTTGGTAAATGTCAACTTCCTTTATCAGATTTCCAGTGCCTCAAACTGCACAGATTACCAGAGTCGGCGCCTTAACATTCTCTATGAGGGAAAAGAAGGAAACCTTAAGTATGCGCATACGGTACGAGACTATTTATAATACTATGTTAATAATATGGTAAGCCAGGTTTTGTGTCTGCAATATTTCCATTCTGTTTGTCGTGCTGTTAAAAAAGTAAATATGATTGTAGGAGATAACTAAAAGAACAGAACCATTCCTTCAGCTCCAAAAATGGCTGTAGCAGTCAAGAACCCTTTCTTTTTTCCTCCCCATATTTTAGGTTAATGCTACAGCTTGTGCTGTTCCACGTACTGTCATTGCGATTTTGGAGACACACCAAACCAAGGTAAAATTTGAAGTAAAATAACTTGTGTATTTTTAAACAGACATTAGTTTTATTAATTTTATATTGTGCCTCCCTGTTTGTCTTCCATTAGGAAGGGACAGTTCTGGTTCCCGAAGTTTTGCAGCACTACCTTGGATTGGAAGTGATAGAAAAACCTAAATACACTCCTATTAAATATATAGGACCAAACCAACCCAAGCATCTTACCTCAAAATAACGCTTTAATAGTATATCAGACTTCAGTGAAGTACAGTTTTTGCTGTATTCTGAACAGTGAATGCAATGTATATAGGTATTTGGCATAACTATCTCAAACTTCTTGTTTGAGATTAATTTATTTCCAAACCAACATTTATGTGGCTTTATCCAAATTTTCAATAAAATGCCATCAGTGCCATCTCAGAATTTGTTCCTGTCTTTTTGGGGTTCCTGTCTGTGTAAATGATTACCACTGCCACAAAACATCAGAAGGAGCAAAACAAACTAATACAGATCATAATTAAATTTCATGACGATGTCAGGTCCCCCACCCCACCCCCACTTATTATGAAGGCTAATTATTTGTTCAATCTACTCCCAAGTGTGCAGAGCTGCTTTCACACCTGTCAGCAGTGTGGAATTTAGGATAGCCAGGGAATATATCAGCATGGATAACTTGATCATTAGGGATGGGAATCAAATGGTATTTAAGAATTTCTTAAAATATTTAGTGGTTACAATTCCTCATTGTTTTATTTATGTATTTATGTTTTAGCAGTAATAGTTCTTGTGGTAATCTAATTTGGGTAAGACAGAAGAGATGACTTTAAATAATTTTTATTCAGACTACTATGCTGCAAAGCTCACAAACTGAGCAAACACATGATTTGTTTTGCCATAAGATGACTTTTAATGGCAAGTAGTGAAAATGACTAAATGATGTTAACAGATAGAGAAAGTATTTGCAGCAATATTCATATCATGCAGTTTATCTCTTACCACCATTGAGAAGACAGCATGCTGGTAAACTTTCCGTCTTAAGACTTGAGGGCAAATCATGGGAGCCTGTTTTAGAGCCCAATTGTTTGGTATTTTAAGATCAACAGTTTTTATGGTTATGACTGTGTACACAAAGTAAGACTTCATCAGAAGAATAGTTGGCTAAAACTGAAAGTGAGGGATAGGGACTATTGAACAGTAACAAATACAACATTCTCTTTAAAGACCCTAACTCCATGAAAAAAACATCCACAGAGAATTTCACAAAAAATGTAATCACCTGACTTGAACATTACTGGAGCCACTGGAGGGAGCGTGTGGTCCGAACAGATAGTGAATTCTTGTCCCAGGAGGTAATAACGGAGGGTGAGGACGGCCCACCGAATGGCCAGACACTCCTTTTCAATGGTGCTGTATGTGGTCTCTCTCTTTGAAAGCTTCCGATTCAGATACCGCACCGGCCACTCCTCTCCTCCGACCACCTGGGACAGGACTGCACCCAGCCCCCTGTCCGACGTGTCCATCTGCAACAAAAAAAGTGAGATCAGTCACTGGACTGGATCTGGGGCTTCCTTTTTAGTGAGATCAGTCAGTGGGCTGGTGAGCTCTGAATAATTAGGAATAAACCTTCTCTCCTCTCAGAGAGCTCCTAACTTTGCTGAAAAATTTCTAGGAGTCTTAGCTTAAAAGTGATTCAGGATCAATCTGAGAGCAACTCGGAGCGAGGAAAAGACAAAAACTTTTATCTTAGTGAGGAGGCGGGGCTGACCCCGTTGCTAGCTATGACACAGTCTTTTGAAGACTGGTTGGTTGTCCAAGAAGGAAATAAAAGAGCGCTTTTAAGAGTAGGGTCTATTATAAGCCTTCATTTTGAAATCACAGGCGTAATTTTTCCTGTTATTTCGTACTCTCTCTCTCTCTTACACACACACACACACACATTATATATGTATATATATTCTTTATTTTTTATTTACCATGCTGTCATACTTAACGTATTTTATAGGAAATGTACTGCGCTACAATAAGGTTATGAAAGTGCTGTAATTGTTTGCTTAGAAGGTTCCCTGCAAATAAGCCTGCACTGGCCCTTTACAGGCCCATTAGGGCTAGCCTAAGGGCCCCCAGCGGGCTGCCAGCACAGGCCCTCTAAGATTTTGCTCATTGGCAAAACGTTGGCCCCTTACGCCGGTTTCACACTGCATGCGTAAGCAGCGCGTATTTTTTTTCGCCGCTGAATTAAAGCCACAGTGCATTTTTCTTGATCAAAATTGACCTGATTAACATGAAAAATGACACATTTCACCGTAAAATCATGCGAGGTGTTTCGTGTTTCACAATCACGGGGTAAAAGGCACACTGTATTGATAAATACTTTAGCTAATTTTTTTTTTTTTTTTATATTAATGTTTAAGTTAATACTTGTTCAAATCAATCATTTTAGCAAAGTTTGTACTAGGCTATTTTCTGCTTATTTTGATAAATAATGTTCAATAAATATACCGTCATTAAAATGTTAATATAAAAATATATTTTAAAATACAGAAACAAAATAAAATAAAAAGTAAAGATTCTGATAGCATTGAAGGAGATCCCATAATAAGTTAATATAGATTTACAGTAGTAACAACAAATTTTATTTTATTATATGATATGATTAATATCATGTTTTTAAATATGGTTTCATTATAAACATTGTGATTATCTCTAAGATGGACACCCAACATAATAGGCTATATGATACCATATGAACCATGTCATGTCAACAATTGGAAAAGTCAGCCATCTATTAATTATCATGTTAATTATTGTGCCTTTCGCCCCAACAGCAGGGGCGCTTTTTACCCCAAACACTGTAGTGTTTCTTCACGTGCAGTGTACCCCATAGACTACGTACACGGAGAGTTATATCTCAGAACTGAATGTTTATTAATACGGAACACAAGTAGCTCCTGCTGCTAAAACCACTCGTGCAAGTCACAGTCTCACCTTGACCCGACAACCCCTGCAGACAACCCAAGGTGGCCCTCTAGTGGAGTCAATATGCAATTACATCATAAATGCATATAACACTACACCACAAATACCATACTTTTACATATTCTTCTAGTTATTGAAAAACTGTTGCTTTAATTATCTTAAGCCAAACTGGTAATCATTAAGAAGACCTTTGTCTCGAAATATATTCAATAATTTTAGCGATTCTCATTTTCCACTTAAATCTACAACATAAAAAAAAAATAAAAAAAATCAAATATTAGATTTAGCACAGAATCAACTACACGAAAACACATCACTGCCAGGAGTTATTGCCCAAACTTCAAAGGCCTGTTTAAATGATTAAAACTAGAGGCATATATTAACTTTAAGATTACTTTTTATCATGTAAACTATATGTACAGCAAGTTATATACACGTGACAGAGGGGAACACGGCCGCATCACAGCATGCTGCCCATATCAATAACAGACAGCTGTCGGAGAACGCCTGGAAAGCATGACCGAATGAACGATACTCGTCTGTATTTGCAATACACAAGCCGCGGTTCAGATGGCAGTAAAGAGGAGGAGACACACACTTTCCAATGAAGATATGACATATTGGACTTATATGATAATACGGAGTTGATAAAACGATACAAACTTGATCGTTATGATAGTTTTTTTTTTTTTTTTGTAACTGACAAAGAAAGAATCTGAATAACTACTTCCACTCTACAAATCAATGCTCTGACTTCAGAAATGAAAGTAGTAATACATTTTTATTTATAAATTTTTTTGGCTGTAAAACTGGAAAAATTCAGAAATGCACCAATGATGATAACACAGTAAGCAGGGTCTTACATATTGTGGCACTAACCCCTCCAAACACAACAGTGGCCAAAATCGATGTTTGGAGGGTTTTTTTATGACCCCACATTTCACTTAAATCATCAAAATATGAAGGGAAAAACACATTGACCATTGTTGCTAACTGCTTTCAATTGAATTGAGTAGCTAAAACAGTCGTTAAATGTTGCTAGATTACGCCATTATGGCGAGTTCACTGATCTATATAAATATAAATATAGATTGATGGAAGAGTCTCGGAATCTAGATATGGTTTGTCCAAGAAATTGATTTTGTTGCTTGGCTTTTGAAAAATGTCTCAAGGGGTGAGGAAGTGACTAAATCTAGTGATAAAATAACTAAATTGGCAACATTGACAATGACTACAACATAATCAGTTATTAATATTTCATTGGTCCTCTCTTGTTTTTGCATGTTCACAATTTCTTTGTATGACAGCATGGCAAAAAATTATGACCACACAATTTGGCATGTTTCATTGCATTATTATTACAAATAAAGCAATTGACTCTAGGCAATATGCTTACAAAATCTTAATTTTTTTTTTTTAGGGTTAGGGACATCACTTTTGTTCACAACTATATGGTCCACAACTGACCATCAAACCATACTGAAAAAACAAGCCACTTTTATGAGGATTTTGGGCTTTCCTGGAGTTGTTGGAGCCATTGATGGAACTCCTGTTCACATCATTGCTCCAACTGTAAACGAGGAGACATACCAATAGAAAACAATTTCAAGGCACAAGTAATTTGTGATAATTTAGCACAGTGCAAAGCATTTAAAAAAATACATTTAAATATAAAAATATTTCAGTGTCTTTATTAAATGATTTTATTGAAGTTACATTGAATGTTTGGTGTTGTGCTGCTGTGACTTTATATGAGCAGGCTCGCTATTGGCTGTTTAAGAGGTCGAGGGCAGACATTTTGGGTTGACAACATTGTAGTCCTTAGTTCACAACACTTAAGTGTCACCTCAGTCAACACTTAAGAATACTAACCCTTTTTACAGAAGGTAAAAGTCGCTGTAATCTTTACTGACATTGTCCGTAATGATTACTGAGATGGCACATTCGGACGGGACTAAAATCACTGAGAAGCTCTGGTAAAAATTACTTTACCCCACCTCTCCATATAAAACTAATCCCGTCCGAATAGGGCTTTAGACTTTACTGAAAGTTGCTTTTAGCTTCTTTATAAAAGTCTCCTACTCTCAAAAAAGTCATACTTTTTACTAAGAATTTTTTGACACAAGTGAAAGCTTAAGACTAGGGCTGCAACAACGAATCGATTAAATCGATAAAAATCGATTACTAAAAGCGTTGGCAACGAATTTCATAATCGATTCGTTGTGTCGCGCGACGCGGAGACGTTTGATTATTAAAAAAAAAAAAAAAACTTTAGTTGAGCGTGGAGCGGAGTGAACACACTCGGTCTCTCTCGCGCACGGATGCTAGCAGAGTTTGGCGCCTCATAAAAAAAAAAAAGTATAAAAAAAAAAAAAACGAGCGGAGGTAGAGGAAAGATACATGGCGGAGGCAGAGAAATCCGTGCGACCCAAGTCATCCAAGGTGTGGGAGCAGGGGCGGCGTTTGCGTATGGCAGAGTATGGCAGTTGCCATACCCTAGCCCAGTCAGGTGCTGTGAAAAATTATCCAAACTTGAGTCGCTTATAATTCGTTTTATTATTTTAAATCAGAGAGTTTTAAAAATAGTAAACCAATGATAAGCATTAAAATAACTTGTCAGTAAAACTTCGTAACGCCATTGGATCATCGAGCTCTCAGCGAGACCTCGTAACTTCACCCCGCCTCCGTTCAGATTGACGCGCCGCGCACAGCCTGGAGAAGATGAGATCTCTGCTTTTTCGCAATGCAAGGGTGAATAAATAATTGGTGTTTGAATAGTACAGCGTTTTCTTTACTCAAACACTATGTCAGTAAAGGATAATGTTTTTGTGTGTTTGAAGAGTGGAGAAGAATTAGTTATTTGCTGTCTATATACGTTTTAAATATCCTGTGCATTATGTGCATAAGCGCTTAATTTGAGATTTTGGCCAAGTGTATTAAACAACAAGAAAAAACTAAGCGCCCATATAGCTACAATCAAAGTTATATAACCTGTAAAAGTTGATGAAAGCATAATGCACTTGCTGCTTCAGATAACAGTTACAGCCGTTCTAATGACAGACAAAACACTCCATCTCCGTCATTCTCTGGTCTAAAACATTGTTAACTCCATTTGAGCTTGATTTTCATATAATGTTAAGTGCAAGTGTCTGATACAATACCAACGCTAACGACGCAGTGTTGTTAAATTATTTAATTTTTGCACCCCAAAAAGTCTATATATTTGGCAGATGTAAAGCATACATGTGTATGTTTTTTGTGTTAGTCCATTTTTATTTTATTTTATTATTATTATAACAGCTCAGGGATGTTCAAGGAGCAACATGTTGGTGCACTTTCTAAAGATTTTAGTTCTGTTTTTGAATAAAGGGTTGGAAATGAATGCTTTTCTTTTTTTTTTTTTAAATCCGATTCATCGATTAATCGAAAAAATAATCGACAGATTAATCGATTATTAAAATAATCGTTAGTTGCAGCCCTACTTAAGACTATTCTTAAGAGCATTTCTGAGAAGTTTTATACATACTTTTATACATTCTTATCAAGCCTCTAAGAATTACTCTCAAGAACACTGCTAAGAATTGACTTAAGTGGAAAAACAATTCTTGGCTCAAAGCTGCGCTTAAAAGTTAGTTATCAATCATCTCAGTTGTAATTTAAGCAAAGTGTAGGACTAAATCTTAAGTGTCAAGTCTTAGAGATGATTCACGACACTTTGCTGTGCCACAAACAGGATTTTGGATGAAGACATACGCATGTTCCAATCACTGAATAGATTTCCTTAATTAAGAATATTCTCAGATAATTTCACATTGAATGGTTAAATTCTTAATAGGAGTTTACATTCAACACACTTTTGACAAAGAATTTAAGAGAATACATTATGGCAAGGAAACAAAGCGTCATCACAACTCAATTTAGGGTGACGATAGTATAGTGCAGTGATTCTCAAACCTGTCCTGGAGTACCCCCAGCCCTGCACATTTTGGATGTCTCCCTCATCTGTCACACCTGATTCAACTCATCAGCTCATTAGTGGAGATTGCAAGACCTGAAGTGGGTGTGTCAGATATAGGGAGACATACAAAATGTGCAGTGCTGGGGGTACTTCAAGGATAGGTTTGAGAACTACTGCTCTAGTTCATGTTGGCCACAATTATTGGCACCAATTATTGCAACATTTACATTTATCAGACGCTTTTATCCAAAGCGACTTATAGTGCATTCAGGTTATATATTTTAGTTTTTTTATCATTATGTGTGTTCCCTGGGAATTGTACCCACAACCTTTTGCGCTGCTAACGCAATGCTCTACCACTGAGCCACAGGAACACTGTGATGTCCTTTTCCCAGGGTAACAGCTCTGAGTTTTCTCCCACTCTAAAAAACGTTGGGTTATTTACTGTACCCAATATCTGGGTTAAACATGTTGGGTCGCTTTGTTGGGTTATTGCTGTGTTTATTGGGTTATTTCAACAACAACGCAACCAGTTGGGATAAAATTTAAATTCCAACGGTCGATTGGTGCAGCTGCGACAGATGATACAGTGGTAAATTAATATGTGTGCGTAATGTTTTTCGTTACAAAGTGTCTTCATGCCCTGACACAATAATATTTCTGTTTTTCCTACGAGTATGTTTACATCTCCCCTGTCGACTGAAACTTTAATCTGTTTTTTCTGCACTCTTGACTAACGACACGAGCGCTTGTAGCAGATCGATTTCGTTTCCTTACTTTTTCTGTTAGTCTCGACAATTTTGGGGGATTTTTTTTTTTACATACATTTCAGATATTAGGCAGAAGCGCTCACCTTGAAGACCAGCGGAGCCTCTTTCGTGGTGTCGTGTCCTCTGAGTGAAGGTATGTCGCCTTTTTATTCAAATTTAATGTCCTTTCCCCAGGAAACTACAGTGTAAAATTAAAATACTACGAAACACGCAGAAATTAAGCATTTTATTATCTCTAAGTTGCTGGTTACCAGAGCAATCATGTAGTGATTATTTTCACCAACAGAGGGCACTGCGAGCCACACTGATTACACGCTTCTTCAGCCACGAAGAACTGAACATGGAAGAGAGTGGTGCATTGTTATCATCAATTATCAAAAGATACCCGTTATCGGTTTCAAGGTATAGTCACACACAAACTGTTCATGTTAAATTAAATTAATACTGATTGTATGTACCATATTACCATATTGTGTGTACATTGTTCCTGACGCGCGCGTGAGCGTGGCGCTAGAACTGCTGGCCGATCAAATCACACACACAGAGCAGCGTTATCCGGACTCTTTCATCATCATTCTCGGTGATTTTAATAAAGCTAATCTCACCCGTGAACTGCCTAAATATAGACAGCACATCACATGCCCCACCAGAAACAGAAATGTACTGGACCACAGCGACACTGTCTTAAAGGATGCATATCACTCTGTTCCCCGTGCAGCGCTGGGACTCTCTGATCACTGTTTGGTTCATCTTCTACCAGCCTACAGGCAGAAACTCAAATCTGCTAAGCCTGTAGTAAAAACTGTAAAGAGATGTACTTCTGAAGCAGAGCAAGTTTTACAGGCCTGCTTCGAACTTACTGATTGGAGTGTTTTTGAGGCTGCAGCTACTGATCTGGACGAGCTTACTGACACAGTGACGTCCTACGTCAGTTTCTGTGAGGACATGTGTGTACCCACCAAGACTTATTTAACATTTAACAATGACAAACCTTGGTTCAGTGCAAAACTCAAACAGCTTCGCCAGGCCAAAGAGGACACCTACAGGAGTGGGGACAAAGCCTTTTACAAACAGGCCAAATACACCCTGAATAGGGAGATAAGAGTGCCAAAATTAAACTACTCTGGAAAACTAAAAAAACAGCTTTCAAGCAATGACTCTACATCAGTGTGGAAAGGCCTGAAAGCCATCACCAGCTACAAGACCCCATCCCCCAGCACTGAGGCCAATCAACAACTGGCTGAAGACCTGAACGAGTTCTACTGCAGGTTTGAAAAGACTGGTCTGACACCCCACACCCGCACCGACCGTCTCACAGCACAGCCATTCACACCCTCCCCCTCCCTCCCCCCTACTGTTTCTCAGCCTGTACTCAAGATCTGTGAAGATGATGTATGCAAAGTCTTCAGAAAGCAGAAGATAAGGAAAGCCAAAGGCCCAGACGGTGTCTCTCCAGCCTGCCTCAAAGCCTGTGCTGTCCAGCTATCATCCATCTTCACATTGATCTTTAACAGATCACTAGAGCTGTGTGAAGTCCCCTCCTGCTTCAAATGTTCCACCATCATCCCTGTACCCAAGAAACCAAAAATCACAGGACTTAATGACTACAGACCTGTTGCTTTAACGTCTGTGGTCATGAAGTCATTTGAGAGACTGGTGTTGGCCCACCTGAAGGACATTACAGGACGCTTGCTGGACCCCCTACAGTTTGCTTACCGAGCAAACAGATCTGTGGATGATGCAGTTAATATGGGACTGCACTACATCCTGCAACATCTGGACAAACCAGGGACTTATGCAAGGATCTTGTTTGTGGACTTCAGCTCCGCTTTCAACGCCATCATCCCGGACACCCTTCAGAACAAACTGACACAGCTCTCTGTACCCACCTCCATCTGTCAGTGGATTACCAGCTTCCTGACAGACAGGCAGCAGCTAGTGAGGCTGGGAAAACTCACATCCAACACCCGCACCATCAGCACTGGAGCTCCTCAGGGCTGCGTTCTCTCCCCACTACTCTTCTCCCTCTACACAAATGACTGCACCTCTAAAGACCCCTCTGTCAAACTCCTGAAGTTTGCAGATGACAGTCATCGGTCTCATCCAGGACGGCGACGAGTCTGCTTACAGACAAGAGGTTGAGCAGCTGGCTGTCTGGTGCAGTCACAACAACCTGGAGCTGAACACGCTCAAAACTGTGGAGATGATAGTGGACTTCAGGAGAAACTAGGGATGCACCGAAATGAAAATTCTTGGCCGAAGCCGAACAAAATGAAACACTGGGCCGAAGGCCGAATACCGAACACGGTTTTTCGCATTTTTTTCCCTAGGCCTGTTTTTCCTTTTTTTTTGTTGTCACCACTGCATAAATTAAATAGCCAAAATGTGCTTTTTACTGTTTTGTCCTGCTTTTCAAAAATAAAATAATAATAATAAAATAAAAAAAATTTAAAAATATTTACTTAACACTGAACATTTTTTAACATTATATCAGACATTATACCAACAAAGCAAAATTTAACTAAAAATTAATAAGTTACTAAAATAATATTTTTGGGCCATTTTTGAGACCCCCTTCTTGAATCAGGTATGTATTTTTTTACGGTACAAATAAATGCAGCCTTGCTGAGCAGAAGAGAATTCTTTTAAAACATACTACAGATCCCAATTTGAACACTATTGTGAATGTTATAATAAATGTATAGAGCTGTTGTAGGGTAATTATTATTATTTTATTTTACTTTACAGAACAACAGTAAAATTACAATACTAACATTTATGAATGTTGATGGAGTTGTTGCTTTTCTTAGACTTTATTTTGGCAGAAACCCGCAGGAAGATCTTAGTGCTTCTTTTTGTTGACAACAGCATGCAGATATTTAAATGATTCTCATTACGAATTTGGGAAGATGTTTGTAGCACTTATCACATTGTCATGTGTCTTTAAAGAAAAACTGTTACTGAGCAAAAGACAAAAGTAGGCTACAGTGTTTTAACGCAGATGTTCCTCGCGCTTTGGACTTTGAACCCTGGCGCCGCAAGCTCGTGCAGCGCTGTTTGAATACATGCAATCCCTGCTTGTATTAGAAAACATAATATTCTGCAGTTTATTTACTAATCAGTTGAGGCTATTTCGCGATTTCAATCATCATAGTAACCAGCATCAACCACCTCTTCCTCTTCTCATCGGAGACATGAGATGCAGCGCTAAGCATCTAACTGTCGGTGCTTCGTGCGTGGAATGATTTTTGCGTCTTTCTCTGACAGTTTTAAATGCTTTCACACTGCAGACGTGTTTGCTGCATTAGTGCGCGCCTCTATTTGATCGCGTCACGTCATTGTTCGGTTCAATTTATTCGGTCTTTTCGCTTATTCGGCCGAACACCGAAAGAGATTTTTTTGCTATTTTCGGCCGAACAATTTCAGTTGCCGAACATTCGGTGCATCCCTAGGAGAAACCCCCCTCCTCTCCCCCCACTCACCATCATGAACAGCACTGTGGCTGCAGTGGAGTCATTCAGGTTCCTGGGCACCACCATCTCTCAGGACCTGAAGTGGGACAATCACATTGACTCCATCGTGAAAAAGGCCCAGGAGAGGTTGTACTTCCTTCGTCAGCTGAAAAAGTTCAACCTGCCACAGGAGCTGCTGAAACAGTTTTATTCAGCTGTTACATAGATACATTTTTGGGTATTATTTGATCCGATGTATGTGTGCATATTTACCATTTTAAATTTCTGTTTAAAGGTTGGAACAAATTTCATTCTGTATTTGGAGGAGGAGGAGCAACCAAGGCAATTCCCTCATAATCAAGCCTTCATTATTGTGGGAGAAATGGCACTGAAGCAAGGCCGTCTTTTTTACAAGCAGTTGATACATGCTTTAAATTATTTTACATTTTGAACATTGAGTATCCCAAACCTGTTGCAGCTGTAATTGCATTGTCTGTACTAGCTTTGTTCTGTTTGTTTGTTTGTGAATTTATATTTATCTTGTAAACTGAAACAATTGCATATAACCTAATGTGATAAGGAAATAATTAATAACACAATTTCAACCAGTCATTTAATTTAATTGAAGTATTTGCAACTTTTAATGTAATGGAAATAAAGCATTTTCCATATATTTGTATGCTGTACATTATTATTTATTTACATAGCAATAATAAGAATAATGATGATGATGATGATGATAATAATAATAATAATACCAGGATGGTTAAAGCATTTTAAAACATTTTGGCCAAATAACCCAACAAATGAGTTATTTTATAACCCAATGCATTGGGTAAAACTTATTACCCAATCCATTGGGTTAAAATAACCCAACATTAGGTAGGTGCTATAGTAACCCACCATTGGGTTATCTGTTGGGTCATTTTTAACCCAACTATTTTTAGTGAGTATAATGCCTGAAGAGTTTGGAGAACACCTGACAAGAGATCAGAGACTATTTTCTTCATACAGAATCTTTCCAGATCCTTCAAATTCACAGCTCCATGTTCATACTTCTTCTCTTCAGTTCACCCCACTCATTTTCTGTAGGGTTCAGGTAAGAGGAAAGGGACAGCCATGGTAAAAGATTCATTTTGTGCTCTGTGACCCATTTTTGTGTTTATCTTGATGTTTGTTTTGAATTGTTGTGCTGGTGGAAGATCCAGACACGGCCCATTATAAGCTTTCTAACAGAGGCAGTCAGGTTTAGATTTTTTTATCTGTTGGTATTTGATAGAATCCATGATGCCATGCATCTGAACAAGATGTCCAGGACCTCTGGCAGAAAAACAGGCCCACAACATCAAAGATCCAGCAGTATATTTAACCATGGACATGAGGTACTTTTTTATCCCTGTTTGTACTAAACACATCTGGTGGGTTTGCTGCCCCAGTTTCATCTGGCCATAGAAGCCAGTGCCATTTGAAGTTCCAGTCATGTCTGACAACTGAATTTGCTGGAGTTTGTTTTTGGATGAGTGAGGAGAATTTTCCTTGAAACCCTCCCGAACAACACGTGGTGATGTAGGGGATGTTTGATATATTTTATTTTAGGTTTCTGACCCCAAGACTCAACTAATCTCTACAATTCTCCAGCTGTGATCCTTGGAGAGTCTTTGGCCACTCAAACTCTCCTCCTCACCATGCATAAGGATGATATAGACACATGTCATCTTCCAGTCAGATTTTTTTAACATCTTTAGTTGATTGGAACCTCTTAATTATTACCCTGATGGTGGAAATGGGGATTTTCAATGCTTCAACTCTTTTCTTACGGCCACTTTCTATTTTTCTTTCTGTTTCTTCAACTCTTTCTATTACGGCCTTTGTGTTCCTCATATTTATAATCCTGTGGAACAGGAAGTCATGGCTGGACAATTGCATGCTCCTAGTCACCCTGGTGTGCTAAAAAATGTAAATATGAATGGGAATATACTTCAGAGATATTTCATAAGAATTTCTAGGTGTGCCAATAATTGTGGCCAACATTCATTGGAGAAAAACATTTATTTCATCATGAGATTTTCTCCCCACTTTTAATTGTTTTACTTCAATGATAGGTTAGAATTTTGTGATTTTTTTTATTTATTTTTTTTATTTTTTTTTAGTGAAAGATCAAAAGGATAAACAATGCAGATTTATTTTCACAGCCGCCTTTGCTCATATTTATTAAGGGTGCCAATATTAGTGGAGGTCACTGTACAGCAGTTCAGGTGCAGGCACTGCAGCATCCTTGTACCTTTTAATGATGCCAGCAACCATGGGCACCAATCCAAAGCCTTCACTTGCTGTAAGAACCATCATGATGACCTGACCATGTTCATGTTCCAATCCAAAGCCTTCTTGCAATCTGTCAGACATTGGACTGTCTTTTGCAACCAGACGTCAGCATGACACTCCTGTAGCTTGCGCTAGATCTGGCTGCTGCTGTTTCCCAGCCCTCGCTGACGCATCAAACTTACTACCTCGAAGTCACATGCACGTTTTGATGTAAGAATGCAAGGGAACTGGACTCTGTGGCCAATGTCCAGCTAGGAGACGATGTCATGGCTCCAGCTGATGACCTTCCTCTTACATCTTCGGCAGGCCAGGTACTCAGATGCCACAAAGTACATCTTACCCATGGCAACCACCTGCCTGATCTTTTGATGCAAGGCAGCTGAGGTCAGAAGGTCTTTCTGACAGTCTGGATGCAGACAGGTCCGCTTCACATGCCACAGTTGCTTCATGGCATCCATAGCAGCAGGGGATGGCCAAAGTAATTATCCAAGGAAGGAGAATTACTGGTCTTCAGTGGCACCTGTGGAGGATACCACCAAAGTTTGTCCACCCTGCTAAAGACCAGCTCAGGATGCCCCTGTGCTGTCCATCTGAACAGGGCCTTGGATATCCACCTCTGGTCCACTTCAGGCAGGGTGTGTTTCCATCCAGCTGGAAGACAGACTCGTCATGCTGGAAAAAAACAAAACAAAACAGAAATAAACACATAAATAACCAAATGCAAATTCACATTGCTTCACTTTACTTTATTATCCCTGGAAAGGAAACTTGAATATTTTGTTGTATGTTTTAAATAAGTATAAATGTACATTCCACATATGCCTCCTCAAACTTAGTTGCCTCTGCCAGCAATGTGCTGTCATCTATCTCAGTGGACATAGAGGGGTGGGTGAGGGTGGCTGAGGGCCCTATGTCTGCCTCAGTGGACACAGTCGGGTGGCTGAGGGCTGTGGACGTGCCTGGGCCAAAGCTACAAAACAAAACACAGGACAAACAGATAAACAGCAGTAAATACTAAACAAACCAAAAAATGTTATACAAATAAATGTTTGCTTACAAGGTATGGCTTTGAGGGGGGAAACCAGTCTTTCTACGGTCTTGGTCAGGTTTTTCTGATTAGGCAACTTTCTAAGCAGGAGGGAGCGGAGAGAGGCAGTGGAAGGCTGGGTGGGGGGAGTGAACTGAGTGGGGGCAGTGTGCTGGGTGATAGCAGCATGCTGGGGACCTTTCAGCATATTGCTCTTCCTTCATGGCAATGGCAATTCTGCCAGAAGGAAAAAGCTCAATATACTCCTTGAAACACCCCTTGTTGTGGGCATGTTCTTGGGAGTCTTTGCTGCCTCCTGTGGGGTCCCTCTTCATAGATGCCACCAGGTAAGCAGCATACCCCAGGGCATTTTCAGCCACCCACCTGAATGTTTGTCCACGAAATACACCAAACTGGATTTCAAAGAAACCCAGCAGGTGCTTTCTGTTAGCTAGATCTCCGTGGTGCTGACTTAAGCTTTTCTTGGCCTTGTCCAGCACTCCCTCTGGGGACAGGGTTCTTGTGTACGGCTTTCCTTTGTTGGCTTCCTTCACCTTTGCTGCTTCCACTTTATCTGTCAGATTCAGGCTGCCATCAGCCCGTCTCCTGAAGCGAGGTTCCATCTAAATTATAAAATGAAGATATAAAGACTACAGAGAAACAGACAAACACATTTGGTGACACATTAGTTAATGCAGCTGTGTATATTATATATATATATATTACTATATTTACTCATGATCATGATTTTATATTATGCGTTGTTTGTGTATATTTTTCCAACAAGCCCAAAATGTTGGCTAACATATCTGAATTATCCCAGAATAAGAGGTAATTTTTTTTCAATAATTATTATACCATTAAATACATATTTTTTCCCACCTGAGACACCTGATCTTTCAATTAATAATGGGTAGTGGATAAGGGAAAGTTTAGTCTATTCTGTGTGATCTCCTTTTGAAGACAAATTTTTATTCTATGTGACTGAACCTCCCCTGAAACTATTTTCCCCACTTTGAAACTCTCTGCTCTATTACAAGTAAAGGTCATGCATTCAAAATTTTACTTGACTAAAACAAGTAAGTTTAGCACCAAAATATACTTAAAGTACTAAAAGTGGAAGCATAATGTACACTATATTATTGGATTGTAATTAGTGATGCATTAATATGTAAGAATCATTTTAATGTTGCAGCTGGTAAAGCTGTAGTAAACTATAACGTTTTATACTACGGGGCCGTTGAATGCTTGAATCTGATTGGCTAACGAACGTTCTAAGGTGTGCAATTATTTTCAGGGAAACGCACGGCGAATGTAGTTACAGGCAGCTCTTGACTGCATTACATGACCATATCACTTCGCCAAATGATTTCTGTTATTTCAAAGGTCTTACAACAGCAAAATAACCAAAACCCACAATGACACTAGCCAAACAAATAAATACAGTAAACAAAAGGTTAAAAACGACAAATCATGTCCATGTTTTTGCCACAAAATTACGCTTTATTATGTACGGAAAGCACATACTCTATCTCTCCCGCTCTCTCTCCCTCACAGACTGCATATACATAACAGTTACAGTTTGCACATACTAGCATACATCACGCTAATGTTGTTAGCGCTACTCTGACGATTTTATCAGTAAACAACTTAAAAACTACATGACTTCTCACAAGCAAGGTAACAACAACGGCGCTGTTCGTGAACAAAAGGAACTAAATTTCACTAGAACTACAGACATTGCTGCAGAACACTATTGAGAGACGCACAGAGGTAATCTCTCTCTCTCTCTCTCTCATAACTTACTTATTAACTGTATTAACTGCATTAGTCTGTTATCAACGGCTCAAGCCTCCGTTACTAGGTTTAAAATTACGTTTTGGAATTAGCAACAGAGGCATTGGATGAGATTCGGAAGAAATAATCCTACTCACAATAGCGATTTAAGTAGAAATACTGGACGAATACCTTGAAATATATCATCTGATCGATGTCTTGAGGTGTGGCAACCGTAGTATAAGTGGAATAATTTACTTCGGTCCGTTGAATTATTAGAAAAATAATGCACACATTATTTTTCTAATAATCCAACGGCCGTCGTCAATTATTCCTTACATATACTTTATATTCTGCTTGGTCGGCTAATCTATAAAAATATAACATACTTAATTTTTTTATAATAATTTGCATTAATTACCTGTAATATTAGCTAGTCTGAGCTACAGGTTATTCATTTTAAAAAACTATATATATTTGCAACTTTATTTTTATGGCAACACTTTACAATACACTGGCACAAATATGCATTAATTAATTAATTAATGCTCAGATAATCATGACTTAATGTATAACTCATGAAGGACTAAACTATTTATTAATAATTACTGCATCAGCAACAAATGAACATTCTATATGATTCATAATTAAGTAATCAATAAATTGTTATTAGTTAAATGTGTCATAATGTATTAATTCCCTAATAACATATTATATTAACCAGGTATGCACGATATTTATCAAACCGATAAATTATCGACTGATATGGGTGAAAATGATGTCATTTTTATTGCTCCGATAAATAAATGAAATCCGATAACTAGATCCGATAAAGTACGCTTGCTGGTAAATCAGTCAATCAGTCTGATTTATCTGAGAGTCATCCACTTTCCGAGTGCAAGTGACTGCAGCTTTAAACTGCAGTGACTCTCAGTTTGTGTCGTGCTCATTACGTCATCATTTGTGAACATGTCTTCGCCGGTCTGGAAGTTTTTCTTAGTGGCAGAGGAGGACAATACTATTACTATTTGCAACGCATGTTGAGCAAGGATTCCGAGAGGAGGAAAAAAGGCGTCAAGTTTTAACACAACAAATCTTATATCTCACTTGAAAGGTCGCATCGCGGTGAAGCTTTATTAAAAGAAAATAATAATTTGGGACTTTAAGCAGCGCAACTACTGCTGGAACGGCAACGGCATTCCAATGCCGTATTGCGCGTTCGTGACTTCAGCTGCTACTTCGTGGGGTACTGTAACCGTTTACTAGCGGAGAACAGCTGTTTTGCCGTAGTCGTTTCAATGTGACGGCTTATGTAGTTAAATGTTGCGTTTTATGGTATATACCATTTAATTCCATCAGTATATGATTCTACCATTAGTCTTTCTTTTAATCTGTGTTGATTATGTTTTAAACTTAAGCTAATTTTAACGATTTTTTTCCGTTTGTACAAAGATATGTCTGCTGTTAGCAACAGCACCTCAGTAGCACTGAGACTAAAGATACGTGAAGAGAACAATGTAATTATTGCCTAAACATCCTCCTCATAATCCATCATTTGTATTTAAATAAATGACTGAATGCAATGTTGCGCCATCTTGTTTAGGTTGCTTAATGATTTTTATGTTCTCGGCCATTGTGGTGTAACAGCTTACTTCCGGTCAATGTAGCCGTTCCATTCGCAGCTGTTGCTTA
The DNA here is from genome assembly GCF_012432095.1 of Onychostoma macrolepis. NCBI lineage: Eukaryota > Metazoa > Chordata > Actinopteri > Cypriniformes > Cyprinidae > Onychostoma > Onychostoma macrolepis. Next base: position 11,202,474 of record NC_081169.1, read on the forward strand.
AAGTCCCTATATAACTTCCTCATCCTCATGCACTAAAAAGGTTGAATAGATGCATTGCTTTATGCATGAAATATTTGAATATAAATTTGTTGTTAATAAGTTGTTAATTGCAGATAAACCAAAGTTCTGTCATAGTTCTGTTAAACCATTTCTGTTACTAAGTAGGTCTGTTGCCTTACACAAAAAATAAAAACATTTGAAGAGTCAGGACTGATGTTTGCTATTATAGTTAGGCCAGAGCTACTAAAATATCAGTTTCATCAGTGCATCTTAGATTTTGTATTCTCCTGGGTGCACAAACAGCAGATTATATGAAAATTATAATATAAAAATGTGAATTTATCGGTTATTGGTATGGGCCATGAGAAGGACTTAATTGTCAGTTATCGGTATCGGTTAAATTTTTTCATGTCGTGCATCCCTAATATTAACTAATAGTGTAAATTCATGTATAAATTACCACAATGGGTCGAAGCCATGAATGTCTACTTCCCGTTGTCTGCTTTAATTAATCATTAGCTAATGATTTGCAAAGATATCATTATGTTATGACTTTACTTGTTGAGGCACACGACTAACTAATTGAAAAAAATCCCTAACCACAATGACATATTACTTAACAATTAGTTAATAGTTCTGTGCCTAAACTGTCACGGCCCTGCTGGTGTGCCCCGGTTGGCCACCAGATGTCACTGTGTGTGTTAGCACATGGCTTATTGTTTGTTGTTTGTGCCATGTGCTTTCCTGTCTATTGTCTCACCCCACCCTCCTTGTTATCTCATTATTGTTTCATTTACTTCACCTGTGTCCTCCTCGTTTGGCTCCCCATATAGTCTCCTGGTGTCTGCAGTCCTGTGATGTTTCGTTGTTTAATGTCGGATGGTTCATGTCGTGTGTGAGTTCGTGTACATGTACTGTGGTCTCTGCCTGCCTGCCTGTTTTTCCCCTTCGGGGTGGTTTTTGTTCTTTTGTTTCTCTTTTATTAAAAAGACCCATTTTTCTCCTGCACTTGAGTCCTCGCCTCATCTCTCGACCCATCCCGTGACAGAACGAAACATCCTAAATGAGGACTCAGCGGAGAATGGGCTCACACCATCCACCAGCCTCTAACGTCAGCAGCCCCCTCTACCAACGCATCCTCCAGTTCCAGGCCCTGAGCTCCCTCCGTCAGCAGGGTACTGACGTGAGGAAGTTTGCCCTGAGGTTCTGTGGAGCAGCAGAGGGTTTGGGGTACAATGATGCGGCCCTCAAGGACCTTTTCAATAGTGCCCTTGAGGAGCCCCTCAAATGGTGGAGGATGAGGGGGCTGGACCACCTGACGTTTGGGGAATTTGTGGAGTTCCTGGCACGTTCCCCAGCTAGGGTGGCTGGAGTGCCTCAGGCGTTGGCCGACGAAGCTGCAGCACCCCCAGCGGCAATCAAAGGGGCGTCAGAAGCCTCATCTGCCGCACCCAGTACCTCCAGCCCGCTCCCAGAGCGTCCCGGGCTGATGCGAAGCGTGCAGGAACCCCAACTGATGTCAATGCGAGCGGCGTGGTCGGCTCGCGCTCCCGAAGCGGCGGTGGCCGCTCACAGTTCCTCCGAGGCGGCGGTTCCCACTCACGAACCTCTCGAGGCGGCGGTGCCCGCTCACGAACCTCCCGAGGCGGCGGTGCCCGCTCACGAACCTCCCGAGGCGGCGGTGCCCGCTCACGAACCTCCCGAGGCGGCGGTGCCCGCTCACGAACCTCCCGAGGCGGCGGTTTCCGCTCACATTCCTCCCGAGGCGGCGGTTTCCGCTCACAAGGCTCTCGAGGCGGCGGTTTCCGCTCACATTCCTCCCGAGGCGGCGGTTTCCGCTCACATTCCTCCCGAGGCGGCGGTGTTCGCTCACATTCCTCCCGAGGCGGCGGTGCCCGCACACAAGGCTCTCGAGGCGGCGGTTTCCGCTCACAGTCCTCCCGAGGCAGCGGTGTTCGCTCACATTCCTCCCGAGGCGGCGGTTTCCGCACACGTTCCTCCCGAGGCGGCGGTGCCCGCACACATTCCTCTCGAGGCGGCGGTTACCGCTCACATTCCTCCCGAGGCGGCGGTTTCCGCTCACATTCCTCCCGAGGCGGCGGTTTCGCTCACATTCTCCCAGGCGGCGGTTTCCACTCGAGGCGGCGGTTTCCGCTCACATTCCTCCCGAGGCGGCGGTTTCCGCACACGTTCCTCCCGAGGCGGCGGTGCCCGCACACAAGGCTCTCGAGGCGGCGGTTTCCGCTCACATTCCTCCCGAGGCGGCAGTTTCCGCTCACATTCCTCCCGAGGCGGCGGTGCCCGCACACATTCCTCCCGAGGCGGCGGTTTCCGCTCACATTCCTCCCGAGGCGGCGGTGTTCGCTCACATTCCTCCCGAGGCGGCGGTGCCCGCACACAAGGCTCTCGAGGCGGCGGTTTCCGCTCACATTCCTCCCGAGGCGGCGGTTTCCGCACACGTTCCTCCCGAGGCGGTGCCCGCACATTCCTCCCGAGGCGGCGGTTTCCGCTCACATTCCTCAGGCGGCGGTTTCCGCCACATTCCTCCCAGGCGGCGGTGCCCGCACACAAGGCTCTCGAGGCGGCGGTTTCCGCTCACATTCCTCCCGAGGCGGCAGTTTCCGCTCACATTCCTCCCGAGGCGGCGGTGCCCGCACACATTCCTCCCGAGGCGGCGGTTTCCGCTCACATTCCTCCCGAGGCGGCGGTGTTCGCTCACATTCCTCCCGAGGCGGCGGTGTCCGCACACAAGGTTCCCGAGGCGGCTTTGTCCGCTCACGATCGTCCTGAAGCGGCGGTGCCCGCTCACGAGGTTCCCGAAGCGGCGGTGGCCTCTCACGTTCCTCTCGAGGCGGCGGTGCCCGCTCACAGAGCTCCCGAAGCGGCGGTGGCCTCTCACGATCCTCCCGAGGCGGCGGCGCCCGCTCACAAGGCCCCCGAAGCAGCGGAGCCAGCCACTGCCTGTTTCAGGGTGGCAGCTCCACACACACTGCTGTGGCGGCCGCTGGTTCTGCCCTGGGTCCCCATCCCGCCGGCGCTGCCTCAGTGCCCAGGTCCCCCTCTGCCGCTACATGGGCCTGGCCCACCATCTCTCCCCCTGATCCGCCTCCGGCCCTCCTCCCTCCCAGACATTTTTTGGTTTCTGTTTTAGTGTGTGGGCGTCTGGAATCCGCTCCTTAAAGGGGGTTGTGTCACGGCCCTGCTGGTGTGCCCGTTGGCCACCAGATGTCACTGTGTGTGTTAGCACATGGCTTATTGTTTGTTGTTTGTGCCATGTGCTTTCCTGTCTATTGTCTCACCCCACCCTCCTTGTTATCTCATTATTGTTTCATTTACTTCACCTGTGTCCTCCTCGTTTGGCTCCCCATATAGTCTCCTGGTGTCTGCAGTCCTGTGATGTTTCGTTGTTTAATGTCGGATGGTTCATGTCGTGTGTGAGTTCGTGTACATGTACTGTGGTCTCTGCCTGCCTGCCTGTTTTTCCCCTTCGGGGTGGTTTTTGTTCTTTTGTTTCTCTTTTATTAAAAAGACCCATTTTTCTCCTGCACTTGAGTCCTCGCCTCATCTCTCGACCCATCCCGTGACATAAACAAGTAAAGTCATAACATAATGATACCTTTGCAAATACAGGTGCATCTCAATAAATTAGAATGTCGTGGAAAAGTTCATTTATTTCAGTAATTCAACTCAAATTGTGAAACTCGTGTATTAAATCAATTCAGTGCACACAGAGTGGTTATTTTAATTGTGATGATTTTGGCTCACATTTAACAAAAACCCACCAATTCACTATCACTATCAAATTAGAATAATTCATAAGACTAGGGCTGCACGATTTGGAGAAAAAATCTAATTGTGATTTTTCTGATCAAAATTGCAATTTGCGATTTAAAATGCGATTTATTACTATTTCATAAAAGAGCTACAGGTTTGTGGTGGTTTTAACAGCACCAAAGAAAGACCAAACATAATCACAAACTATGCTACACTGTGCTACTGTTTATTTAAAACCTCTTAAACATTGTGTCCATTTTTTTTTTAATTTTTTTATAAAGCTGTCAGGATGCAAACATCTGTCATGACATTAAGAACTACAGTATCTTAATTAAAGTTAAATTAACAATCATATATAAAATCTTAAACTTTTAAGAACCCAAACACACTGTACTTTCGGCAGGTTTTACGCCCGTTTCACACATGCTCCGTTTGCAGTGCGTATTTTTTCCGCACCCATGTTAACGGATTAAAGCGTTCTCTCTGCATGCGGTTGCGGTCCGGCAGTGCTTTCCTGGAGCGGTGCGTCTGCAGCACGCGCTGAATTAAAGTGACAGCGCTTTGTTCGTGGTAAAAATGAACATGGTTTGACATGGAAATGTAGTAATTTCCCAATAAATCGATATAAAGTCCACTATATTTCACAGACTTTTTGGCTAGGGTCAAAACAAATAAAAGTGCACTTAACAAGGCAAAATATGCACTTGTCCTGTGGCGGTAGAAAAACAAAGTTCTTTAAGACCCGCGGGACTGTTTGTAATAAAGATTTAAATGTAAAAGGCACGAGAGCCGACTGTTTATGTCAGTGGTAAGTTTTAATTTAAAATATAGGCTATATGCTGTTTAAATGTTTTCACTTACTTGAGCAACTTAATATACAAATCTAGAAGCCAAATTCATTGAATACGTTTATATTAATTGAGTTTAAACGTGAATATGTCTATGAAAGATTGTGTAACTGTACTGTGATTAAAAGAGGATCACAATGCTGAAGAAAAAAACAAAACCACTTTCAGTATAGGCTAACAACGTTTGGATTTGAAATCAAAATAATGGATAAATGTTGTGTTTGTGGTAAACAGCCGCGGATCAGGAGGGGACTGCAAACGCGTCCCGTGCAAAACAATGAGTCCGTGCTGCTTCTGCACGGCATACGCACTCCAAACGGAGCATGTGTGAAACAGGCCTTACAAGGTAGGAACATCGAAATCCAAAATCATTCCAAACATATGCAGTGCTTTTTACCAAGTCGTCTGCAGGACTTTGCTCTTCTGCAGACACGCTTTGTTGGGAAGTTGAACCACTGCTCGCGCAGATCTTTTCCAAATGGCGTTATTTGACGTCCAGTCAGCAAGTTCAGTGTTAAAATGCCCCCTATTGGTTAAACTCTGCATCAAACGCATTTTTTGGTCTCTTGTTCTTATTTTCCTCTTGACAATACCCCATAGATTCTCTATGGGGTTCAGGTCTGGTGAGTTTGCTGGCCAGTCAAGCACACCAACACCATGGTCATTTAACCAACTTTTGGTGCTTTTGGCAGTGTGGGCAGGTGCCAAATCCTGCTGGAAAATGAAATCAGCATCTTTAAAAAGCTGGTCAGCAGAAGGAAGCATGAAGTGCTCCAAAATTTCTTGGTAAACGGTTGCAGTGACTTTGGTTTTCAAAAAACACAATGGACCAACACCAGCAGATGACATTGCACCCCAAATCATCATAGACTGTGGAAACTTAACACTGACCTTATGCCCAAAGTGCTGTACAAAATCAACACAGTTTAAAAACAGTTACACATCATAACACACAATCAGAACAGCTAAAACATAACAAACACAATACCTCAACACTCTGCTGGCCCAAACGCTAGAGAAAGAAGGTGAGACCTTAGGCGATACTTAAAAATATTTAGAGTTGGAACATGTCTAATATGAGGCAGAAGCCTATTCCAATGCTTTGGAGCGGCAACTGCAAAGGCCCGATCACCCCTTCACTTATACCTAGTCTTCGGTACAATTAAAACAGATTGACCAGATGATCTTAAAGCCCTCAAGGACTTATACACCTGTAAAAGATCCGACAGATAAGATGGTGCCAACCCATTTAGAGACTTATAAACAAAAACTACGTTTAAAATCAATCCTAAAGTTGACTGGCAACCAGCCCAGTGAAGGCAGAATAGGAGATATATGCTCCCCCTTACGAGTCCCTGTCAAGAGCCTCGCAGCCGCGAGTAGCAGATTGGCAGACACCCACATACAAAGAATTACAATAATCAAGTTTCACCATGATAAACACATGTATGGCCTTCTCAAGATCACTAAAAGAGAGAAACGACTTAACCTTTGCCAACGGTCGTAAATGAAAAAAAACTTGAAATCATTATCAAACCATTATCAAATTTCAAATCATTATCAAACAAAACTTTAGGTTATTCACGTAACCCCGGTTCTCTGATAACATGAGTGAGGTATCTCACCACACTTCCCTCCTTGCAGTAGCACGGGGAAGAGATATGCTGAGAATGAGGTAGGGACCGTTATGCAGTGGTATATATTGGGGAGGCGGGACTCCCTCATCACTGTCGTGATTGGTCTGTCTACCGACAGACGTGGTGTAATTGGTGCTTCCAGGATTGGTCACGCCCGAGGCGATTCCCATAGTGAGATACCGAACGAATGTTTGAAAGAGAACCCCCAAAGTTTTGGACAACAGGTTTACAATAAGTGGTCAGCTCACCTAAATTTAACAGATCAGAAAGTGAGAGAGAGATCAGATGGCTTGCCGCAAACACTGGCACCATCTTGCAAGATCTTGTAGTAATCATTAATAAATTGTTTAGTTCTTCATGAGTTATGCATTAACTCATGATTATCTGTGCATTTGTTAAGCATGGATTATATTGTATTATGCATTATATTTGTGCAACAGTATTGTAAAGACTTTTTTATTGACAAAAGACTGACTTACTTTGCAAATGTTGGTCAGAAGTTAATCAACGAATGTTATAATCGTCTACAGCCGTAATCCGCAAGTCTCCAGGGATTCTTGACGTTGATTGATCAATTAAGCCTACTTGTTGTTACTAAGGAGAATCACGGATGCGATACGAGCGCTGATTGGCCAATTATTTGTTGTTCCTAGGAGGAATCATGGATGTGATATGAGCGCTGATTGGCCATAACGTACATTTCATGGTTGCAACTGGGAACATGATTGGCTGTCATAACAAAGAATAACGACAACCTACAGGTGGCATGTAGTGCCAGAGAGCCCCAAGCAAAAGTTTCTTCCGGGCTTGTGCCAGTCCATCGCCGTGAGGTCGTGCGCTGGGTTGGTAGGAAGGGCAAGGTCCTAGGGTCTCTGCACAATTGGAATGGGGTTCGAAAGCACTGACTTACTTTGCAAATGTTGGCCTCCTGTCCAAGAAAGAACCCACAGAGCAAAGCCACCAGTTAAGAGGCACCACTGGGATTCGAACACAGGACCTCCTGTTTGCAAGACAGGTGCTTTGACCAGCTAAGCCATGGCGCCCTGCTGCGACCAGCATTCTTTGGCAGCAGCTGAGGGGTGGTTTGTGTGCTCCATGCACAGGAAAGACGGGTCCTCAGGTCTCTGTGCAGTTGACACCTGGTTCAAAAAAATCAACAGCACTGTCAGGGTCTCCTGTCCAACGATGAGCTCAGCAAAGAGGCATCACTGGGATTCAAACCCATGATCTCCTGTTTACAAGACAGGCGCTTTGACCAGCTAAGCCACGGCGCCTCGCTACTGTGGTGTGTTTGCGTGGTGTGTTGTCCTTCAAAAGCAGCTGAGGGGTGGTTTTCAAAAGAACGCGCTCCGCAAAGACACACGAGCGGACAACCAAAGGTACCACTGGGATTCAAACCCTGGATCTCCTGTTTACTAGACAGGCGCTTTAACCAACTAAGCCACAGTGCCTACCTGCATGTTTGGACTCTGGGAGGGTGACAAAGAGATCACAGCAGCCAGAGAAGAGGTCGCGTGCTGGGTGGGTAGGAAGGGTAAGGTCCTTGGGTCTCAGCACAATTGGAATGCGGTTCGAAAAGCAGAGGCACTACCAAGGAAAAGAAAGTACCCACAGAGCAAAACCATCGGTTAAGAGGCACTGCTAGGATTCGAGCCCAGGATCTCCTGTTTACAAGACAGGAAATCCATATCACTCAGATGATATCACTCAAATTATTTTTTTACTTTGTTTATTGAGTTTTTCTTTTTCACCCAATGAACATAAAGATACTGATAAACACAGGATACAAGACTCTGGCTTTCTCTGTCTTCTTTTGAGCTCCTCTGAAAATACTGTCAAGTTCAACAGTATGATGAATAAATATTAATGGTAACACTTTACAATAAGATATCATTTGTTATACCTGTATTTTAAGCTCTTTAACCTGTAGTTGCGCCAGCGCCACTGAAGTCATGCAGTAAGAGCGCTGCTAATTCAGTTTTAATGTACATCTAGAACGGCTGCAGATGAGGCATTAAATGCATGGCACTGCGACCAACTTACCATTTTACAGAGTTTAATATAGCAATGTGGTCGATCAGTTTTTCTAGATCAGTTTTAATCGTGTAACTGTTAATAATAGATTTGAACAAAGAAATGAAGTGTTACTACCAAAGACAGGCCGTATTGTTTGCAAATACAAAAATAAGACTTGTAAAGAAAACGTTGGAGTATTTACATGTGGTGTTATCATAAGAGTCCAGCTCATTTTAAATATTACGGTATATTGTCACACACTAAATTAACACGATATCGATAATTATTGCTTTGAATATCACAGTTATCGTCAATACCGGTATATCGCGACACCCCTAGTTCCATGTTTTCAAAAGCACATGCTCTGCAATGACACACGAGCGGAAAACCAAAGGTTCTGCTGGTATTCGAACCCAGGATCTACTGTTTACTAGACAGGCACTTTAACCAACTAAGCCACGGAACCTGCCTGTGTGCTTGGCCTCCAGGTGGACGACTCAGAGGATCATCCAGAGAAGATGCCAACAGGCAGGAACTGCACAGCCTAGAAGAGTTATTTTGATAAGTGAGTCGGGGTGGCCTGCTAGACTCTGTGTTTGTTGGCCAAGCGCGCTTAGCAGAATGCCTAAATTTGCGACTCTGGTGGGACTCGAACCCGAAACCTTTGAATGGCCTCATCTGGCAGTCTAGAAGTCCAATGTGCCACCGAGCCCGCTAGCGTGAGCCACATAAAGGTTTTTCTTCTGGGTTTGTGCCCGTCCAGCTCAGTGAGGTTCGCATGCTCTGTGCACAGGAAAGACAGGTCCTCAGGTCTCTGGGCAATTGACGCCTGATTCAAAAAAGCAACAGTACTATTAGAGTCTCCTGTCCAACAGAAAGGAACCGCTGGGATTCAAACCCAGGATCTCCTGTTTACAAGGCAGGCACTTTAACCAACTAAGCCACAGCACCTGCCCATATGTTTGGCCTCTGGGAGGGCGACAAAGAGGATCACAGAATCCAGAGAAGAGGCCAGCAGTTTGCAGGCCAGGCGCTGGATAGCTTAAATTGTGCGCTGACAATGGGATGGTTTAGAAACGGAACCGGCTGCTGCCCTTGCACTCCCTGTTTGCGGTCCGATCTCAGAAAAGCACACGATTGAGGGATACAAGGGCCGACAAAAGGACCACTGGGATTCAACTAAGCCACGGCGCCTAACAACAAGCAGCACCTACAGTCCATATCCGTGAGGTCGCGTGCTGGGTGGGTTGGAAGGGCAAGGTCCTTGGGTCTCAGCACAATTGGAACGCGGTTCGAAAAGTAAAGGCACTGCCAGGGCCTCCTGTCCAAAAAAGAATCCACAGAGCAAAGCTACCGGTTAAAGCCCGGCTCACACTGTGCGATTTTGGCCACGATTTGGTCGTCTGGGACAAATTTAGAAAATCCTAAAAGATTCCTATAATCCTAGGCTAAAATCCGTAATCTTTGATCGCTGGTTTGACATGTTTACCGACAGCCGATTAATAGCCGTTGCGATCAAATTTCACCTCCGACGAAATTCTGGCAGTGTCAGAAGATTTGGCGCACAGTCCTGCAGTGTGACTACCCCTACGATGAATATCAAACTGTCTCCGTTTTTCAAGGCAAGCTATGGGCAGAATTAATGCTAGAGAATTATTCTATCAGCCATAAATTCCGACGCTCCCGTCTTCCGCTCACGGAATTCATCTGATATGTTTCTTTTTTATATAAACACTGGTTGCGCCGCTGTTTTCATGTGAGTGTGTATGAATACATACACTATTCTTCTTAAACACGCCGGTATTGCCGCCATTTGTATACTTTTCATGACAGCCAACATTTCGGTTCCACGTGCAATGCAGTTTTCAGTCACTGGACGTGTATGGGTTTATAATGTAAAACTCTGGACAAGTTTTCTTGCACGCACCCGTTTTTAACTCGTCTTGACTGTCGTACAGTCTGACATTAATGACAACTGAGATCCCATAGTGTGACATGATCATCATGTTCGTACAGTCTGACAAGTACAATCCTAAAGGACTTTTAAAAAATTGCACAGTGTGAGCCCGGCTTAAGAGGCACTGCTGGGATTTTAGCCCAGGATCTCCTGTTTACAAGACAGGCGCTTTGACCAGCTAAGCCACGGCGTCTTGCTGCTGTGGCGCATTTGCGTGGTGTGCTATCCAGAGGTGGGTAGTAACGAGTTACATTTACTTGAGTAAATTTTTTGGGTAACTAATACTTTTAGAGTATATTTAAAAATGGGTACTTTTACTTTTACTCAAGTACATTTTTAGTAAAAAAACGGTACTTTTACTTCGTTACTGTGGGCGACGCTCCTCTCGTTACTTTATCTTAATGCAATACAAGTTAAAAATCCTTCAATTTATTCCTAACGCGCCGTCTACTTTTTTCTGGGCAATGAGCAATGCCCGTTCGCGTATGATTCATTCTTTTGAGTCAATTCTGTTCGAAGGCTTGATCAGACCAGTTGGCAAACCAGTGAATCGGTTCGCGAATCAGTTTGAATGATTCGTTCAGTTCCCTGCCGCACGCGCGGAGTCATCTGAAGCGGTTGTAACATCAAGAGCGTTGAAGACGTGGCTTTGGATCTACAGTCAGTTGAAAGCAAATCTGCAAAGGCTATGGTTTGCTAGCTATGAAGATCTTTATTAGACGAACACTGCGTGTGCTGTTGGTTCCACAGGTATAGATTCGATTACAGTACACGATACCACTATGACATTACCAGTTTGTTGTACATGTACCTTACACATTAAATACAATGTATAATTTATTCATTAAATAAGCTGTGACAGAGTATGAAATAAACACCCGCCAAACCCGCGTTAGTTCCAGGAGGAATGCTTTTGCCTAGACACAATTAATATTGATATTTTCACAATATTTACGCTTGCAGAAATAAAGGCTACATTTGTTTACATTTTGCAGAACAGATGGAAGAAGATCCATCAATGTGCATTTGTTTCGTTATGTTCAGATGTTCTGTAGCGGTCATGTGAGGAGTTTTCACTCTTCTCCGTGTCAGAGGTTATATACATATATACATAATACATAATTAATTTACTTTAAAATATAATTTAATTCAGTGATGCAAATCAAAATTTTTATCAGCTGTTACTCCAGTTTTCAAAGTTGTATGATCCTTCAGAAATCATTCAAATATATTGATTTATTACCAGTGTTGTTGAAAAAACCAGCATATGCAGGTTAGGTATGTTTTGAAGCTGGGATGCTGGTTTAAGCTGGTCCTTAGCTGGTCAGACCAGCATAAACCAGCAAAGGACCAGCTTAAATCAGCTCAAACCAGCATCCCATGCTTCAAAACATATCTTACCAGCATATGCTGGTTTTTTCAACAGGGAACAGTTTTGCTGCTTAAAGTTTTTTACGATTGTTTACACACTAAAATAAAAATTTCCACGCAATTTGCAAAATTCTACTCTAATGAGCAAAACACCTCCACAGATTTGCACAACATTACACACAATGTCTGCTTCACCCTTTTTGCAAAACATTACACACAGTGATTTGTAAAACTCTACACACATTTTCACACCTTAGACACAGATAAGGATTGTGAGGTTACTTCCTTGTCATTACAAAGCACTGGATTGCCAATGACCACACTAGTGAACGAATTGGATAATCACAACCACCAGGTGTGGAAGCACACATGTGCTAATTTGAAAACGCAGCACTCAGTTGTGCTATAAAAGGCAGCAGGTGAGTTCACCTGTCTTCAACAAAAATGGAAGGAGTTAGAAGAAGAAGAAGAGTGAGAATGAGAGGGGGAGCTCAAAGAGGAGATGAAGGTGGAAGAGGAGAAGAAGTGGGTAGAGGAAGAGGAAAAGAAGTGGGTAGAGGAAGAGGAGAAGAAGTGGGTAGAGGAAGAGGAGAAGAAGTGGCTAGAGGAGGAAGAGAAGGAGATAGAGGAAGAGGAGAAGGAGGTAGAGGAAGAGAAGGAAATGGAGGAAGAGGTAGAGAAGGACTTGAAGGGTTGATAGAACCTGAACAAAGAAGACGAGGACCAAATTTGACTCGAGAAATCCGTGCAACACCTATTGACCATGTTATCAACCATGGACTGACACTGATGGAAGCTGGACAAAGAGTTCAACCAAATCGCAGCAGAAATACTGTTGCGTCAGTAATTCAGACATTTCATCGAGAAAACCGGTAAGCTAACCACACAGTATATTGAAACTGAAGCTTGCTGTACTTGTCATCAATAATGTTCACTGTGACATTTGACAGTAGGCTGCATATGTATTTTTATATATATATATATATATATATATATATATATATATATATTTTTTTTTACATAGGATTGAGGGTAGAGGACACCAAGGTGGAAGGGGCCCTATGTTCACTCGTGCACAAGAGGCTGCCATTGTGAACATGGTTTTGGCCAATAATTGTATCAGGCTGCGAGAAATCCAAGCCAATATCATCAATGATAACAATATTTTCAGTAACATTCAATGAGTCTCTGTCAACATTAGGTCGAATCCTAAAGAAAATCAAATATACATGAAGCAACTGTATCGGGTACCATTTGACAGAAATTCAGAGAGAGTGAAACATCTGCGCAATGAGTATGTGGAGGTATGTATTGTTCATCTTACTATGGTGTGGTATTGTGCACTGCTCATAATGTTCTGTCACAAAAAAAATACTGTCCAATAGATATTGAATAGCATCTTATTGTCTTTAATGTGTTTCAGAGAGTCTTGCAAATGGATGCAGCAGAAATTCAACATGAATTTATATATGTGGATGAGGCTGGATTTAACCTTGCGAAAACAAGAAGAGGGAGAAATGTAATTGGACAAAGGGCAATCACCAATGTGCCAGGGCAGCGAGGGGGTAACATCACCATTTGCGCTGCTATCACACAAAATGGGGTCCTCCACCACCATGCAAATCTGGGACCCTATAATGCAAATCTAATTCTTGCATTTCTTGACCGATTGCATGAGATTGTCACAGCATTACACCAAGTGGACCATATGCGGTACATTGTCGTTTGGTACAATGTCTCATTCCATCGAGCTGCTCTGGTCCAGAATTGGTTCCATGATCACCCTGATTTTGAAGTCTTATACCTTCCCCCATACTCCCCCTTCCTGAATCCTATAGAAGAGTTTTTTTCAGCGTGGCGGTGGAAGGTATACGACCTGCGGCCCTATGACCGTTTGCCCCTCATTCAGGCCATGGAGCAGGCCTGTGATCTTATTGAAGCAGCTTCTGTGCAGGGTGGATTCGTCACACAAGGCGATTCTTCCAACGGTGCCTTGCCAATGAAGACATAGCCTGTGATGTGGATGAAATCTTATGGCCTGATCCAGCCAGACGGAGAGATGAATAGTTACAGTATTCTTGTTGCTTTTACAGTAGTTTTCTGTAATTTCTGTTTACTTTACTTTTCTTCAGAGTCAAAGTGTATGTACTGTAATTCATGCAGTAATTTTTATTTGTCTGCAGATTTTGTTTCATTGTTGGTTGATTACTGTAACTGATTATGGTAAGAAATATTGTAAGTATTGAAATAAATACTTGAAATATTCAGTCAGCAGCATCAGTGTTGTGCAGTGCTTTGTAAGTTTTATAGGCCTATTTGTGTACATTCTCCCTATATCTCAAACTAATCATGAAGAATGTTGTGGGTTTGTCACAATATTTTTCCCATCTAAATGATCCCTTACATAACAATGTCTGGCCAAAAATCTAGCACATGCTATTTCCTAAAATTTATTTTTTACAAATGTGTTTTTTATTTATCACGGAAGTGTGAAACTGGCTGCAATAGTGTCTGATCATTGAGGACTGTGTTGGTTAAATAAAAACTAATAGCATTTTCACAAATATGTGTATGTTTTGACTGAAGTGTGTCATTTTGCAAACAATCTTGGAATTATGCAAATTGAGTGTGGTGTTTGGATAATTGTGCTTATATTTGGAAAAAAAGAACCCGGTTTTTAAAATTGCGTGTAAACAATTGAAGAAAACTGTAATATTTTTTGAAACCTGTGACATTTTGTTCAGGATTATTTTATGAATAGAATGTGTATACTGTGTGTGTGTGTATATATATATATATATATATATATATATATATATACACACACATATATGTATATATAAATTTAATCTAAATATCTATAGTTCTACATAAAAATAGACTATATTCAGTATATGATCCAAAGTAACTAGTAACTAACTACTTGAGTAGTTTTTTTAATCTGGTACTTTTTTACTCTTACTCAAGTAACTATTCAGACTATTACTTTTACTTTTATTTGAGTACAGTTTTTGGGTTTTTGGGTACTCTACCCACCTCTGGTGCTATCCTTCAAAAGCAGCTGAGGGGTGGTTTCCAAAAGCACACGGTCAGCAAAGTGACGAAGAGTTTTATTAATAAAAATATAAATGATTCAAGTATAATCAATGTGAATATAGCCATTTATGTAGCAACTTATTCTACTATTATAATCATGTGTAAGTTGCCTGCGTGCATAGAAATCTGTATGAGAAGTGCAGACATAGGGTGAAGCTGCTTGTCATGTTTTTCCTTTAGGCACGTAACATAACATTAAGGCCTCCTGACTGCATCGTGATCTAATAACAAACATGTATACAATGTATTGAACACGCCTAGAGAAAAAACTGTATAAAAGAGGTTGTAGAAGGAGATTCTGGAGAATTCACTGCAGTGTCTTCTCGGCTTCATTGTCTCTGAGAAATAAAGTCAATCTTCTGGCATCAAAACCCCAAGACTTCAAGAGTGATTCTTACTGCTCTGTTTAGGTGAAAAAAGAGAAATAGAGTACACAGAGGTCTGCACAGGTAGGCAAAAATACCTGCAGCGTACTGCTTTTTTACTGTGTTGAGGAAGTGAATCAGTGAAAGAGCGAGTAGAACTGACAGGCCACTCAGGAAGAGTGTAGTGTAGTCTGTTTTAATGTCTGTGTCTGTATGAATGACTGTGGTTGTATGAGAAAATAAATCAATTCCGTATCAGCAGCTCCTGCCCACCCCTCCTGGACCGTCACTTATGTTTGACCTGGCAGAGGCGGATGCAGCTCGTGCCGCACCTGAGAGGGACGAATGAATGTATGAACCCTATAAATAAGGGGACAAAGGATGAGAGTTTGAGCCCTGTGAATGAAGGGACTAGAAGGAGTTAATGTGTTTAAAAAATTGTTTCAATAAAGATTGGATCAAGATATTGGCATTGTAGATTCTTTGTACACATTTGACTGCATATATTGTGTTACTTAGGGAGAGAATATTTAGGAAGTTTAGGAGACTAATGTAGTTCAGATAGTAGAGTATAATTTGGGTATATGGATTAAGTTAAATAATTGTATTAATAAAAATATAATTTTTATTGCTGACAAAATAACTTTTAACAATAAAAAAGGAAAAATAAATCATGAAAAAATAAGAATATAAATTTACACTAGTACAGGAATTGTACACATGCATATAGTATAATAAATATTAGGCTTAAAAGTGCATGTTACAGAAGAAAATAGGATAAATTGATCAAATAATTAAATAAAATTGGGGAGAATATATTATTTGGACGAAAAAAAATTAAATAATTAAATCATTTGTAAGTTAAAGTGTGGTTTTATATATATATATATACACATATATATACACACACACACAGTATATATATATACATATATATATTCAGCTTTAAATATAGGATTGTCATATTATAGCAGCCACTCCGGTGGAAATGTTAGGATTAAAATATCCATTATGTAAAGAACTGATAGACAAGCTCTCAAACAAATGGCAGCAGAGAACTAAAAATACAGTGAGGAAAATAAGTATTTGAACACCCTGCTATTTTGCAAGTTCTCCCACTTAGAAATCATGGAGGGGTCTGAAATTGTCATCGTAGGTGCATGTCCACTCTGAGAGACATAATCTAAAGAAAAAAATCCAGAAATCACAATGTATGATTTTTTAACTATTTATTTGTATGATACAGCTGCAAATAAGTATTTGAACACCTGAGAAAATCAATGTTAATATTTGGTACAGTAGCCTTTGTTTGCAATTACAGAGGTCAAACGTTTCCTGTAGTTTTTCACCAGGTTTGCACACACTGCAGGAGGGATTTTGGCCCACCTCCACACAGATCTTCTCTAGATCAGCCAGGTTTCTGGCCTGTCGCTGAGAAACACGGAGTTTGAGCTCCTCCAAAGATTCTCTATTGGGTTTAGGTCTGGAGACTGGCTAGGCCACGCCAGAACCTTGATATGCTTCTTACAGAGCCACTCCTTGGTTATCCTGGCTGTGTGCTTGGTCATTGTCATGTTGGAAGACCCAGCCTCGACCCATCTTCAATGCTCTAACTGAGGGAAGGAGGTTGTTCCCCAAAATCTCGCAATACATGGCCCCGGTCATCCTCTCCTTAATACAGTGCAGTCGCCTGTCCCATGTGCAGAAAAACACCCCAAAGCATGATGCTACCACCCCATGCTTCACAGTAGGGATGGTGTTCTTGGGATGGTACTCATCATTCTTCTTCCTCCAAACACGTTTAGTGGAATTATGACCAAAAAGTTCTATTTTGGTCTCATCTGACCACATGACTTTCTCCCATGACTCCTCTGGATCATCCAAATGGTCATTGGCAAACTTAAGTCGGGCCTGGACATGTGCTGGTTTAAGCAGGGGAACCTTCCGTGCCATGCATGATTTCAAACCATGACGTCTTAGTGCATTACCAACAGTAACCTTGGAAACGGTGGTCCCAGCTCTTTTCTGGTCATTGACCAGCTCCTCCCATGTAGTTCTGGGCTGATTTCTCACCTTTCTTAGGATCATTGAGACCCCACGAGGTGAGATCTTGCATGGAGCCCCAGTCCGAGGGAGATTGACAGTCATGTTTAGCTTCTTCCATTTTCTAATGATTGCTCCAACAGTGGACCTTTTTTCACCAAGCTGCTTGGCAATTTCCCCGTAGCCCTTTCCAGCCTTGTGGAGGTGTACAATTTTGTCTCTAGTGTCTTTGGACAGCTCTTTGGTCTTGGCCATGTTAGTAGTTGGATTCTTACTGATTGTATGGGGTGGACAGGTGTCTTTATGCAGCTAACGACCTCAAACAGGTGCATCTAATTTAGGATAATAAATGGAGTGGAGGTGGACATTTTAAAGGGTCTTTGAGGGTCAGAATTCTAGCTGATAGACAGGTGTTCAAATACTTATTTGCAGCTGTATCATACAAATAAATAGTTAAAAAATCATACATTGTGATTTCTGGATTTTTTTTTTTTAGATTATGTCTCTCACAGTGGACATGCACCTACGATGACAATTTCAGACCCCTCCATGGTTTCTAAGTGGGAGAACTTGCAAAATAGCAGGGTGTTCAAATACTTATTTTCCTCACTGTATGATGACAAAATGGCCAAAGGAAGGGACATTTGATATAGCACTGTGTGAGGAAATGGAAACTCTGATAAAAAATCATAAAACTAAAGGCAACAGTAAAAAGAGAGAAAAGAGAGAAGCAAAAAGAGAAAAAGAGAAAGAAGTGCAAGCCTTGTTCAACAAGGAAGGAGAAGGCAAGGCAAGTTTATTTATATAGCACATTTCATAGACAATGGTAATTCAAAGTGCTTTACATAAAAGGAAGTGAAATAGTCATTAAAAATAATAAGAAATTAAAAATAATAAAAATCACAACAATAAAAACAGTGATTTAAAAATTGATTTTAAAATAATTTAAAACATTTAAGAATAGAAAGTGATTATACATAGTGCAATCAGTTTGGACATAGCACAGTGCTCATTCAACAAATGCACAGCTAAACAGATGAGTTTTGAGTCTGGATTTAAAAGTGGCTAATGTTTTAGCACATCTGATCTCTTCTGGAAGCTGGTTCCAACTGCGGGCGGCATAATAGCTAAAAGCAGACTCCCCTTGTTTTGTGTGAACCCTTGGTATTTCTAACTGACTCGATCCTAATGATCTGAGTGGTCTGTTAGGTTTATATTCAGTGAGTATATCTCCAATGTATTTAGGTCCTAGGCCATTTAGAGATTTATAAACGAGTAAAAGTACTTTAAAATCAATCCTAAATGTAACTGGAAGCCAGTGTAAGGACCTGAGGACTGGTGTAATATGCTCAAATTTTCTGGTTCTAGTCAGAATCCTGGCAACAGCGTTCTGGATGAGCTGCAGCTGTCTAATGGTCTTTTTTGGAAGGCCCGGTGAGGAGATCATTACAATAATCCACCCTGCTGGTGATAAAGGCATGAACCAGTTTCTCCAAGTCTTGACTGGAAACAAAACATCTAATTCTTGCAATGTTTTTAAGATGATAGTAAGATTTTTGACTTGGTTTTTTGTTGATTGACCCCTAGAGTCAAGGTATGCATTCACCTTGATAACTTCATCTTTGTTTCCAAATGCAATGACTTCAGTTTTCTCCTTATTTAACTGAAGAAAGTTCTGGGACATCCAACAGTTTATTTCATCAATGCATTGGCAGAGGGAGTCAATGGGGCTGTAGTCATTTGGAGATAAGGCTAGGTAAATCTGGGTATCATCAGCATAGCTGTGATAGGCAATTTGGTTCTTTCTCATTATTTGACTTAGTGGGAGCATATACAGGCTAAACAAGAGCGGTGCAAGAATTGAGCCTTGTGGGACTCCGCATGTCATGGACGTCCACTTAGACTTATGCTCTCCTATACTCACATAATAACCTCTCCCTTCTAAGTATGACCTGAACCATTTGAGTACCATCCCAGAAAGCCCGATCCAGTTTTCCAGTCTCTCTAGAAGTATGTTATGATCAACCGTATCAAACGCAGCACTAAGATCTAGTAGTACCAGAACTGATATTTTGCCTGAATCAGAATTGAAGCGAATATCATTTATTATCTTAATGAGTGCTGTCTCTGTGCTATGATGTGCTCGGAAACCAGATTGAAAATTGTCCAGGTATCCATTTAAGTTTAAGTAGTTGTTCAGCTGATTAAAAACTACTCTTCTTACTTCTAAGAGATCTGCTTCTAAACAGTTAAGCACACTTTTGAAAAAAGATGTGGGAAGTGTGTCAAGATAGCATGTTGATGATTTAAGGTGCTGTACTATTTCTTTCAAAATTTTGCAATCAATTGCTTCAAAAACAGACATAGTCACTTCTTTTTGAAATTGCGGTCGAATCTGTGTGACCTCTGCAAAAGTAGATATGCCAATCTCCTTTCTGATATTATTGATCTTCTCAGAAAAGAAGGAAGCAAACTCATTGCATTTACTGTCGGAGAGCATTTCACTGGGAATCTGACTTGGGGGGTTTGTCAGTCTCTCCACAGTAGCAAAAAGAGTGCGAGAGTTGTTTAAGTTACTGTTTATAAGGTTTGAGAAGAAGGTCTGTCTAGCTGTGGCTAGATCCACATTGAAAGCATGAAGGCTGTCTTTATAGATGCTATAGTGAATTTCAAGTTTTGTCTTCCGCCACATCCGCTCAGCTTTTCTGCATTGTCTTTTCATACTCTGAACTGCTGTTGATTTTCTCCATGGTGATTTTTGTCTGCCATTCTTCTTGCAGACCCTTGTCGGAGCAATATCATCAATAACATTCTTAACTTTTGAGTTAAAAGAATCCAGGAGAAGATCAACAGAGTCTGCAGAAATGCTTGGTGTTAAAGATATAGCCTTCATAAATAGCGCACTAGTGTTCTCATTACAGTTTTTTACGATTGTTTACACACTAAAATAAAAATTTCCACGCAATTTGCAAAATTCTACTCCAATGAGCAAAACACCTCCACAGATTTGCACAACATTACACACAATGTCTGCTTCACCCTTTTTGCAAAACATTACACACAGTGATTTGTAAAACTCTACACACATTTTCACACCTTAGACACAGATAAGGATTGTGAGGTTACTTCCTTGTCATTACAAAGCACTGGATTGCCAATGACCACACTAATGAACGAATTGGATAATCACAACCACCAGGTGTGGAAGCACACATGTGCTAATTTGAAAACGTAGCACTCAGTTGTGCTATAAAAGGCAGCAGGTGAGTTCACCTGTCTTCAACAAAAATGGAAGGAGTTAGAAGAAGAAGAAGAGTGAGAATGAGAGGGGGAGCTCAAAGAGGAGATGAAGGCGGTAGAGGAAGAGGAGAAGAAGTGGGTAGAGGAAGAGGAGAAGAAGTGGGTAGAGGAAGAGGAGAAGGAGATAGAGGAAGAGGAGAAGGAGATAGAGGAAGAGGCCTTGGTAGAGGAAGAGAAGGAGGTAGAGGAAGAGAAGGAAATAGAGGAAGAGGTAGAGAAGGACTTGAAGGGTTGATAGAACCTGAACAAAGAAGACGAGGACCAAATTTGACTCGAGAAATCCGTGCAACACTTATTGACCATGTTATCAACCATGGACTGACACTGATGGAAGCTGGACAAAGAGTTCAACCAAATCTCAGCAGAAATACTGTTGCGTCAGTAATTCGGACATTTCATCGAGAAAACAGGTAAGCTAACCACACAGTATATTGAAACTGAAGCTTGCTTAACTTGTCATCAATGTTCACTGTGACATTTGACAGTAGGCTGCATATATATATATATATATTTTTTTTTTTTTTTTTTTTTTTACATAGGATTGAGGGTAGAGGACACCAAGGTGGAAGGGGCCCTATGTTCACTCGTGCACAAGAGGCTGCCATTGTGAACATGGTTTTGGCCAATAATTGTATCAGGCTGCGAGAAATCCAAGCCAATATCATCAATGATGACAATATTTTCAGTAACATTCAACGAGTCTCTGTCAACATTAGGTCGAATCCTAAAGAAAAATCAAATATACATGAAGCAACTGTATCGGGTACCATTTGACAGAAATTCAGAGAGAGTGAAACATCTGCGCAATGAGTATGTGGAGGTATGTATTGTTCATCTTACTATGGTGTGATATTGTGCACTGCTCATAATGTTCTGTCACAAAAATACTGTCCAATAGATATTGAATAGCATCTTATTGTCTCTAATGTGTTTCAGAGAGTCTTGCAAATGGATGCAGCAGAAATTCAACATGAATTTATATATGTGGATGAGGCTGGATTTAACCTTGCGAAAACAAGAAGAGGGAGAAATGTAATTGGACAAAGGGCAATCACCAATGTGCCAGGGCAGCGAGGGGGTAACATCACCATTTGCGCTGCTATCACACAAAATGGGGTCCTCCACCACCATGCAAATCTGGGACCCTATAATGCAAATCTAATTCTTGCATTTCTTGACCGATTGCATGAGATTGTCACAGCATTACACCAAGTGGACCATATGCGGTACATTGTTGTTTGGGACAATGTCTCATTCCATCGGGCTGCTCTGGTCCAGAATTGGTTCCATGATCACCCTGATTTTGAAGTCTTATACCTTCCCCCATACTCCCCCTTCCTGAATCCTATAGAAGAGTTTTTTTCAGCGTGGCGGTGGAAGGTATACGACCTGCGGCCCTATGACCGTTTGCCCCTCATTCAGGCCATGGAGCAGGCCTGTGATCTTATTGAAGCAGCTTCTGTGCAGGGGTGGATTCGTCACACAAGGCGATTCTTCCAACGGTGCCTTGCCAATGAAGACATAGCCTGTGATGTGGATGAAATCTTATGGCCTGATCCAGCCAGACGGAGAGATGAATAGTTACAGTATTCTTGTTGCTTTTACAGTAGTTTTCTGTAATTTCTGTTTACTTTACTTTTCTTCAGAGTCAAAGTGTATGTACTGTAATTCATGCAGTAATTTTTATTTGTCTGCAGATTTTGTTTCATTGTTGGTTGATTACTGTAACTGATTATGGTAAGAAATATTGTAAGTATTGAAATAAATACTTGAAATATTCAGTCAGCAGCATCAGTGTTGTGCAGTGCTTTGTAAGTTTTATAGGCCTATTTGTGTACATTCTCCCTATATCTCAAACTAATCATGAAGAATGTTGTGGGTTTGTCACAATATTTTTCCCATCTAAATGATCCCTTACATAACAATGTCTGGCCAAAAATCTAGCACATGCTATTTCCTAAAATTTAGTTTTTTTACAAATGTGTTTTTTATTTATCACGGAAGTGTGAAACTGGCTGCAATAGTGTCTGATCATTGAGGACTGTGTTGGTTAAATAAAAACTAATAGCATTTTCACAAATATGTGTATGTTTTGACTGAAGTGCTTCATTTTGCAAAAGATCTGATGTGTTCTGATACTTGTGTGTCTGGATGTGTGAATTGTGTGTTGTGTTTTGACAAAAAGAGCCTTGTTTTTAAAATTGTGCTTAAGCAATCGTAAAAAAACTGTAATGCATCTCTTTCTGACAGAGACAGGTCTAGATTCAGTGGTAACAGAGATCAATATATCAAAGAAAATACAGAAGTGATCAGATAGTGCTACATCCTTAACAACAATGGATGAAATGTTTAGACCTCTACTGATGAGTAAATCTAGAGTGTGTCCATGATTGTGCGTGGGTTCATGCACATGCTGGATCAGATCAAAAGTGTTTAAAACAGTAATTTCTTTTGCAGTTTTGATTTCTGCATTATGTGAATATTAAAATCCCCTGCAATAGTAAAGCATTCAAACTCTGAGGAAATCATTGATAACAGTTCTGTGAACTCCTCAACAAAGGCTGGAGAGTATTTTGGAGGCCTGTAAATAATGATAAACAGAATGCGTGGAGCACCTTTCAGCACAATACCTAGATATTCAAAGGACAAATACTGACCAAATGACACTTGCTTGCATTGATAAACATCTTTAAATAGAGCAGCTACACCTCCACCTCTCCTAACAGTCCTGCAAACACTTGTAAAGTTAAAGTTAGGAGGGGCTGTTTCATTAAGGACTGTTGCACTGCAGCTGTCTTCAAGCCATGTTTCATTTAGAAACATAAAATCCAGGTTGTTTGTGGTTATAAAATCATTGATCAGAAATGATTTATTTTTTAGTGAGCGAATGTTTAAAAATGCTAACTTGATGGAATTACATTTTGTCTCTACAGCAATCTTAGATTGACGCATTACAGGCCGCCGATTAGATGGGTCAGCCGTACGGCTTGAGAAGGCCTTAGACTTTCTATCACGTGATAAAACAGAAATATAGAAGGCTACAGGCACACTGGGTTCCCGCTTGTTCTGTGAACATTTGTGAGTGTTGCTGCTAATATAGCGGGGACCCGACACATATCACTGAGAGCTGTTATCAGTTGTTTTTGGTTCACCTACAGCCGATGGAGGAGGGTTTGGGCCCTGGCGTTGTGGCAGCGGTCGGAGAGCTCTCACAGGAGGAGGAGGGAGAGCTGGGCCTGCTGTCTTTGGTGGTTGTGGGGCCCGCCATTTTTTAGTTGATATCTGGGGGCTTGCAGCAAACGAGTGGGAGAGTTTGGTCCCAGCATACACCAGTTCCTCCATTTTCTGTGAGAAGCTTAGCAGTGGAGATTCTGGAGAGAGGGATAGTGTGTCTGGTGAGATGGGCTCTGGCTCTGGTGTTTCCGGTGGCTGTGATATGTTGTCCTGGCTTCCCTGGCTGTTTTCCAGATAGTTGTCCTTGGGTGCTGAGTCTTGGAGCTGTTGTAATACGTCACAGTCTGTCTGTGAAGAGCTCGTTGGGCAGGGCTCAGCCGGGATAGTTTCCATGAGGAAAGTTTGTTTTGGCTGCGTGGTGTTATCAGTGTCCTTGTGGGATGTGTCAACCACAAGATGACTCTGAGGCTGACATGAAGTCCTGTGGTCACTCATATTCTGTCCAGGTGTGTGTGTGCCATTGAGGCCGAGTGAATTGGCACACACCACTGAAGGATGACGGAGGGAGAAATAGATATTGTCCTTTAGCACTCTCGCACCAAGTTTGTTTGGGTGGAAGCCGTCCAGTTTAAACAGTTGTCTATGGCCCCAGAAAATATTGAAGTTGTCGATGAAGTTGACTCCTTTTGTACTGCAGGTTCTTTGTAGCCATGTATTAAGCCCAAGCAGCCGTGAAAACATGTTTGTTCCCCTTGCTGGGAGTGGTCCACTGATGAACGACTGAACTTCAAGTCTTTGAAGTGTTTCAAAGAGTTCACTGAAATCCTTCTTAAGCAGTTCTGACTGCTCTTTCCGAATATCGTTCTTCTCCTCATGGATGATGATTGGATTTTCTGTTTCCCCCAGCTGTTCTCCCTTTAAAGACTTTGGGTCTAGTTTGATTGGGTCTAGTTTGATTGGGTACTTTAGCCTGGCTTACACATAACACACTAATACACTTCTATTATTCAAATCCGTTAAAGGATTGTTAGGCTGCATTAATTAGGTCAACCGGAACCGGGAACACTCCCCATAACACACGATGTACTCGTTTCATCGTAAGTAGAATGGCATCTACACTAATATTTGTCTGTTTCTTTCCTATTCTGTTTCTCAGTCCGTATCCGATCAGATTGTGGATCAGCACCAAGAGATGATGTCTACAGCCCTGATCGTCAGCGGAGACCAGGACACCCAGATGACCCCCAGAGACATATCCCCAGCGAAAACCTCGATTAAAATACAATAAAACTAAAAAATATAACAAAATAACTAAAAATATAATAAAATACCTAACTACATAATACTACTATTGTTAGAAATTGCAACAAAATTAAAATAGAAATATAAACTTTTGAACTGCGGGTTTCGTCTGGTCAGAGGAGAACTGGCCCCGCGACTGAGCCTGGTTTCTCCCAAGGTTTTTTTTTTTCTCCATTCTGTCACAGAGGGAGTTTTGGTTCCTTGCCACTGTCGCCTCTGGCTTGCTCAGTTGGAGACACTTAATTTCTAGTGATTATCACCGATTTGATTGCACAGATACTATTTAAACTAAACTGAGCTAGACAATGACATTTCTGAATTCAATAATGAAATGCCTTTAACTGAAAATTGAATGTTTAATCTTATCATTATACATTACTGACACTCTATCCTCCAATTTGATACTGTTAAGTGCTTTGACACAATCTGTATTGTTAAAAGTGCTATATAAATAAAGGTGACTTGACTTGACTTGACTTGACAACTCGGACATAACAAAACTGACTGTCCCACCAGTCCATGGCAGCAGCCACCTCGGGGTGGAAGGGGGGAGAGTTGGCAGCAGCCCACCAGAGGTCCATTACAGGGCCCAGTAAACCCTTGGGGAGGTCCAAATCAAAGATTTAATTATTTATTGCCTTTATTTAACCAGGAAAGAACCTCACTGAGATTAAAAATCTCTTTTCTAGGAGTGTTCTGGCCAAGATAGTCGGCCCAGTTATACAAATACACATACACCAAAGAACAGTACATCACAACAATAAAATATTACAGCATCAGAAGCATTTACAAACCATTAAATCATTTTCTATTGCACGCAAAAGTGTTTTAAATTTACAAAGAGACACCAACTGGTTTAGCTGCAGTTTCATTTGAAGATAGTTCCAGTCTGACGGTGCAGCATATTCAAATGCAGTTTTACCTAATTTAGTTCGTGCTGAAGGTACATGAAGATAATAAAAAGACTGGGAACGCAATGAATAATTAACAACTACTTTTTGGTGAATCAAACAACAGAGATAGTATGGCAAAAAACCCAGAATAGATTTGTAAATCAATAAATACCAATGCATTTTCCTTCGAACAGCAAGTGAAGACCAGGCAACTCTATTATATAGTATACAATGATGTGTAGAAAATTTACAATCCGTAATAAATCTTAAAGCACCATGATACACAGCTTCCAAAGAGGCAAGAAGATAAGAAGAGGCATGCTGATACACCACATCCCCATAGTCAAGAATCGGTAAAAAAGTTCCAAACACAAGTTTCTTCCTTGCATTAAATGAAAAGCAAGACTTATTTCTGAAATAAAATCCTAGCCGCTTCTTCAACATTAATCGCAAATAATTAATATATGAATTAAAACGTAGTGTGTCATCAATTATAATGCCCAGGTACTTATACTCTGATACTAATGCGATCAGTTTCCCTTGCAGAGCTCGGAGAACAACATAACCATCCAAATAATTTCTAGAGTTTGATAACCACATAAATTTTGTTTTCTCAACATTCAAGACCAACTTTAAAGTAAAAAACCTTGCTTGAATAATATCAAACGCTGATTGTAAGTCACCCAAAGCTTGTTGTTTTGTAGGAGCAGAACAATAGATGACAGTGTCGTCTGCATAAAAGTGGAACCTTGCATTATCAATGTTAACATCTAAACAATATATATATATATATATATATATATATATATATAATAAATAATAATGGCCCCAATACAGATCCTTGGGGGACTCCCGTACCCACTTCCAATAAGTCTGATTTGATACCTTCCACTTGCACACACTGAGTTCTTCCCTTTAAATAAGTATTAAACCATGAGACATTGTCTGATAGACCAACACTTCTAAGCCTATCTAACAAAATCTTGTGGTTCACTGTATCAAATGCCTTAGTTAAATCAATAAAAATACATGCACAGTGGTGTTTTCCATCTAGGGACCTCACAAGATCATTTAAAACTTTTAAAACAGCCGTAATGGTACTGTGTTTTTTACGAAATCCTGATTGGTTGATAGACAAAAGTTTATGAGAGTGTAATTGTAATTGTAACTGTGTCAATTGTTCACAGATGAAACTTTCCAAAAGTTTTGACAAGATACATAACTTTGAAATAGGTCTATAGTCATCTAATAAAGTAGGGTTGCCCCCTTTCAACAGAGGAACAACAAAAGCAGACTTCCAGATCTGTGGAATTTCCTTGGTTGTTAGGGAAAGATTGAACAGATATGTCAATGGTTGTAAAACAATATTAGCTGCTAATTTTAAAAACAATGGTTCAATAAGATCAGGACCTGACGGTTTATTCACATCTAGGTTTTGAAATGCAGAGCAGACATCAGAAGTAGTAATGTGATTAAAAACGAACTCTGTTGTCCATAGATGCCGCTCAGCATTAAGAAATTCAGAAGTTACAGTGGTATAATTATTAGTCTGAAACAATGACCCTGATTCAGTAAAGTGGCTATTAAAACAATTAAACATTTGTAATTTATCCACTATTTTAATACCATCCTTTATTATGCAATTGGGAAGACCTGAAAGAGATCTATAACCAGTCAAAAACTTTCTATTTTTCCAGAACTTACTTGCATTTGCTGATTTTTTCATTTTATCAAGAAAATAATCTGCTTTTGCCTTTCTGACCATAACTGTACATTTGTTACGAAGTTGTTTAAAATACAAACAATCAGGATTTAAGTTGGTTTGTCTGGCCTTAGCCCATGCAGCATCCCACTCATGAATAAGGTCAGACAGTGCAGTTGAAAACCACGGATTATCCCGGCATTTAACTCAAATTTTTTTAAAGGAGCATGCTTATTAATAGTCAGAATAAAATGACCATAAAAATATTTCCAAGTACTTTCAATATCTGGGATTAACGTAATTTTTTTCCCAATCAAATTGAGCAAGGTCGAATAAAAAACCTTATTCGAAAGTATGAAAGTGTTTCATACAGCGTTTGGTGATAATTCATGGTTTCTGCTTAGACATTTTTATATCTCTTGCTACTGCAACAACACAATGATCACTAATATCATTTGCAAATACGGAAGCTAGAGAATTTTTATGAGGGGCATTAGTGAGAACAAGATCTAATAATGTGGATTTTTCTGGAAACTTCGAGTTAGGTCTTGTTGTTGAATCTACCAGTTGAAAAAGATTATAAGCATCACAAAACGCTTTGAAACCATCAGATACCGGAAGCAACCAATTTAAATTCAAATAACCCATTAATATCAATTCTTTATAATTCAAGGAGGCCAAAGAATTCATCAAAGAGGTCAAAGTATTACTAGTAGCCGATGGAGGTCTATAACAACCTACTATAGTGAGTTGACATGTTTTTGAAACAGACAGATTAAGAGCTAATAATTCATGCTGTTTAGCTATCGATTCTGAAAGTAGCATGGTAGTCTCAAAGCATTCTTTAATGTAAAGTACGACCCCCCCACCCCTTTTTGGTCTATTCGCTCTAAAAACATTATAACCAGTGATGCTGAACTCTTTGTCTGAAATAGTTTTGTTGAGCCAAGATTCAGATATTATTATAACATCCGCATTTTTGTTTCTTGCCCAGATATGAACCATATCCAATTTAGGTAACAAACTACGAATGTTAACATGGATAAAACCCAGGCCTGACCTAGATTTTAGTTCAGTTGGAGTAGTAAAAGTTGGGGCACATCTATTATATGGACCTGGATTTGGCAGTACATTTCCGGACATTAGTAGCATAAGAACTATAAAGCTCTTACATCTAGCTGATTTACTTACTACATCCTTTCTTATAGTAGGACCCACATGGGGAGAATAATTAATGCATCATTCATTCAATTAATACAGTAGTTCTCTTCCTTAGTTGGCGCATACCTTATACAATCTACATGTATAAAAATCAAAGGATACAACTTAAAACAATATTGTTTGAACGGAACAATGTCTGTAGACAGTCCACTGCATATCCAACTGTCGGCATGTGCAGATGGTAAATTGCACGTTAAGGATGAATCGTAAACAGACCTACTGTCTCTGATGTGAACTTGGTTAGGCAACCAGATGAGTAGACCCGCTAGGAGCGTGCATGCAGTTATTAAGTGCCACATAAGTCCCCAGCCGTAGAGTTCTGATAAGGCCATAAAATGAAGCAGTAGCCTACATGCCAAGAGTCCTCCGGGGTTCCGCAGAACTGATGAAGACACCCCAACAGCTACGCAACAGCAAACGAGTCCTTACCAAGGGACTCGAACCAAGAACTGTAAAAGGTGCAATGCTGCCGTCACTGATGCTCAATCCGTGGACACATGCAACAAACACGGATCTCCGGTCAAAGAGGGGCGATGCCACCGTCACCGATGCTCAATCCGTAGACTCCTGCAGCAAACAGGGTCTCCCTGACCGTACTCTCCCTTTAGCCCAGACTTAGATCCAGTGCTTGAGTGCGGTACAACAGAATAGCCGTTACAAAGTCCATATTCCAGACAAACAAAGTCGAAATGTTAAAAGACCAGCTCCAATCCAAAAGCAGTGAGCTACTATCAGGCAGATTCGACCATTTTAAGCCCGGTGTGTCAATACGACGCTGTTCACAAACGCATCCATGCTGAGTGACCAGGGATCGTGTTAAAGTGATTTTAGCATTAAGTTCATATATGTTTCAAAATCAATAAACTTCTAAAACTGAACTTTAAAACAACAACAGTCCATTTAGACGAAGATTAATAAAATGAAACGACAGTGCACAAACACCAACAGACTAACGAGCCACCATCTTGGAAAAATGATATTATTATAAAAAGATATTAGGGGTGCCCAGAGAATCCTACATGGGAGAGTAAGCTTCCAATTTTAACAACTAAAGCTGATCAAGAACCTATTTTGCAGATTGAAATAGAGGGAAAGATCACACCAATGATGGTAGACCTAGGAGCTGTTTATACTTGTGTAAATTCAAATTATGCCTCACATCTCCCCTTGTCTGGAAAATTCACAAAGACAATAGGATTCTCGGGACAAATGCAGCTAATTCCAATGACAGCTCCAGTTTGTCTACAAACAAAAAATAAAAGTGTAACAATGCCCATTCTTGTGTCAAATTAGACTCCTGTTAATTTGTTAGGGAGAGATGCATTATGTAAATTGGGGCTACAAATTTGGTGTTCTCCTGAAGGAGTATATAGACACAATAGGAATAGAAACTCAGATGATGGTTGTAGAGCCAAAAGCAAATGTTTACTGGATAGGACAGATAGAACCAGATGTGAGACAAACAATTAATAAATGGGGAAGGTTTAATGAGGCACAGATTACAGAAGAACAATTACCAAAATCAGAATTTCATTGTACAGTGATATATGATCCCGATGATTTTGTCATTAAGGGGAAGAATGCAGCCGATTTAGAAGCTAAAAAAGTCTTAGGGTGTCAGGTAGCAGTATTAGCACATGTAGTACTTATAGAACCTCAACCCCAATTGGACGATATTATTCGAATTCAACAACAAGCAGGCACCTATGAACACTCAATGCGGCACCAAAGGGGAGCCAAAAAAGACACGCAAGATATTTGGCGTACACATGAAGGGCAAATTGTTGCCCCAACTTCACTTTTGAATATTCTCATTTCCGATGCGCATGGTTTTGACCATTGCACAAGGGGGGAAGTGATAAAGAAAATTAAACAGCAAGGATATTGGTCTCCTTATTTACATGCAACGGTAGGTGAATTTCTGGCCACATGTGAAGTTTGTGCCAAAAACAATGTGAGGAAAGGAATAACGACACCAATAGGCCATATACCAGTGCCAGAAGGACGATTCAAGCATTAAGTAATGGACTATGTGGATATGATAAAGCGAGTACAAGGCAAAAGGTAAATGCTTGTGGTCATAGACAGATTAAGCAGATGGGTGGAGGCAGTACCATCAGCAGATCAGGGAGCAGGAACAGTAATTAAATTTCTAACAAGAGAAGTTATTCCTAGATTTGGAATACCATCAGAAATAAGTTCAGATAATGGATTAGCATTCATACAAAAAACTAATGAGCTATCGCATGCGAACTAACAAAAACACGCATTTAACACCGCATGAAATGCTTACGGGTCGACCCATGCCTGTGCCATATTATAAAGGACCCTACAAAGGACCTCCTCTAGAGCAATTGCAAATGGAACTTCGATCTTATATGAAGAAATTAACTGCCATACATAAAGCTATCTATTTACAGGAAACAAGAAAAGAGCCCTGTGAGGAAACAGAGTCGGAATGTCCAATTGTTCCAGTTGACCAAGTATATCTGAGGGTATTCCGGAGAAAGTGGAATGAGCCCAGGAGAGAGGGACCCTACAAAGTGGTGAGAGCTACACCAACAGCAGTTCAAGTGGAGGGAAGTACAACGTGGTATAATCTAAACCACTGTACTAGAGTTCCCAAAGGACAGACGGAAACAGAAGGAAACAGACAAGCAGATAATTCAGGAGAAAGTCACGAGGAAAGACCAGTGACACAAGATGAAGTGCAAACTGATGAAAGCTCAAAAACAGATGTACAAGCATGTGTCATCACATGCCTAATGCATCTAATTTGGCAAACTCAAGCTATAACCAACAGCACCCAGACTTCCCTAGAATTTACTTTTCAACCCTCGGATGAATCTGGCAGTGTCTTTATCTTAATCCGAAAAGAACAAGAACTATATGAGGAGGGGAAAATATCTAGACAACATAGACAAATTGTAGAGAACAACCATAATATTACTTATAAGAAAATGGGCAATTCAGATATATTATGGGAAAAGGCAGAAGACAACAATTGGCATAAATGGGTAAATTACACAGCAGAAAAAGAGAAATGGGAAA
The DNA here is from genome assembly GCF_012432095.1 of Onychostoma macrolepis. Taxonomy (NCBI): domain Eukaryota; kingdom Metazoa; phylum Chordata; class Actinopteri; order Cypriniformes; family Cyprinidae; genus Onychostoma; species Onychostoma macrolepis. Next base: position 11,234,224 of record NC_081169.1, read on the forward strand.
ACTGTATAGTTTGCTTTGAAGCAAGACCAATTTTATATATTGTACCAATACCTATACACAGTTCTAGTTGCAGAATATTTCATGATTAATGGTTTAAGAAATGTCCAGAATGCAATAGGGTTAGATGAAGTGAGATTGGGAGGTAAATGCTTTATAGAAAGAGGTAGAGAGATAAATGTCTTTGTGAAACTGTACCCAAAAAATGGCATTTTGCCCATATTGGTGCCAGTTTCTCCAATCTACAACAAACTACAGAGAAGCAACTGAATTATAGTGCATACGTACCCCTAAATGGCCAATAGTACAGAAAAAAAAAAATACAAATACAAAAGCCACAAGGAAAAATACAATTAATGGCAGATCAGGAATTTGAATGTTATGAGAAGAAGGGAAATATTGACGTAGGAAGATTTGAAGGGAAATGCAGCAAGATATGGAAAATACCATGATGTAAAGATGACTATTTAGTGATAAAAGAAGGCCCACCACCTATATTTGATGACATTGATATTGCATTGGCAGACATATGGTGGATGTGTGGATTAGAATATGGCCTCTTGACAACATTACCAGAAAAAATGATTAGGATTATGTACTAGGGTTATGCTGACACATAAAATGAGTCACATCTCTCTAGAAGAGGAAGAAACAAAGGAAGAAAAATCCAGATCGAGAAGAGCCTATGAAAAAGACCCTGCAGTTTATACAGATTTAATTGGTCAACCAAGAGGTATACCCTATGAGTTTAAAGCAAGAGATGAAGTCAAATCAGGTGTTGAATCAATATTCATTTGGATTAAGCAAAATAAAAATACAGAATGGATAAATTATATATATTACAATCAGCAAAGATTTATTAATTACACTGATGAGACCTTATCACTTTTAGGAGAGCAATTGGATGCAACAAGCAGAATGACATGGCAAAACAGAATAGCTTTGGATTATTTGCTAGCTGAGAAAAGAGGAGTGTGTGTTATGTTTGGGGATCAATGCTGTACTTTTATACCAAATAAAACTGCTCCAGAAGGACCATTCGCTGAAGTAATAACCAAATTGAAAAATTTAAGGATTGAACTTAAAACTAACGCTGGGACAGATAATAAAATGTGGGATTGGTTTGATCTAAAGTTAGGAGCATGGGGTGCATGGTTAGCTAAATTAGGAATGTTTTTAGGAGTTGCAGTAGTAATAGGAGGATTACTGTTTTGCTGTCTACCAGTGTTAATTTTGGCAGGCATTTTTGATTTAGTCTTAGTCTTTATCTTGAGACGAAAATGCTTAATAGTCTTAGTCACATTTTAGTCATTTGAGTCTTTCATAGTTTTAGTCTAGTTTTAGTCGACTAAAATTCATTGTATTTTTGTCAACTTTTAGTCAGTACTTTTAGTCAAAGTGCCGTTAACAACATTTATTTTGGTAGCTATTTTATATGTAGTATTCAAACAAAAATAGGCATCAATTCTTCTCTCTTTAGACCAAATCAATTAAGCTTATGAGAAATTTGAATCAAGGATTGAATTTGGAAAAACTGGAATAAATTTTCATTTTTTGGTAGAGATACAAATTAAACTCATTTTTCAGATACAGTAGCTTTACTTAATTATACATTTATTTAACATCTTTTGTTGGTTAACATTTATGACACGGATAGGAATGCTGTCCCTTTAAGACGGAAGGCATGCATGTAATACTGACACGCATTCAGTTTTCACCCACCTGTTTACGCTCACTTAAGCCATAACTGACTGTATTTACGTGAGATACTCTGACTCTACATGATAGACATTTGAACTGCTGTGTGTGTATTTGAGCACCGAGAACTGTTCGCTCGCTGTATGAGAACTGAAGAAGTGGAGCGTGCGCGAAAGAGAGCACTTCTATCAGCGCGATTCCACCTATCCCGCCGTCACTAACTTTAAGTTAATCGACAACGAACTGTGACTCCCGGGAAAAACGGGACGTCTGGTCACCCTGTCCCTAACCCTTCGGGTGCTGAGGCTATTGTTTCAGATCGTTAGTTCGTGTTTTGATAGCCTATCTGTCTGCTGCGGCTGCCATACTGAGACTAGATATACAAACGCCCCTCATCTGATTGCAATCCAATGACAGAGACGCACATTTTGAAAGACAATACAGTTAACTTACCTATAGGATGTATTTGAATGTCCGGTAGTCCTCAAATAAAATTTTTGTCCCGTCTCGTCTTGTTAATGAAGACGCGGCATAAATTTTGCCATAGTTTTTATCATCAGATATTAATTTTAGCTCATCAATGTCTCGTCTTAGTCACAGAAAAAAGGTTTGTTGACGAATATTTTTCGTCTTCGTCTTCGTTGACGAAATTAACACTGCTGTCTACTTCCTATACTGACGTCACTAGTTGTCAAAGCCACAACTAAGCAAATGTAAATACCAAGATATCAAGATGATGAGAAATTGAATTTGAAGAGTAACCAAAATGTACATTACCAGGACTGGCCTTATGCACCCAACTGGAAGTCACAAACATTGATAAATGATGGAGACTCTAGTACCTAAACAGAGGATGAAGAATAATAATAATAATAATAATAAGTTTTATTTATATAGCGCCTTTCCAGAGCTCAAGGACACTTTACAATAAACATCAGAAATGGGAGGAAAACATCGAACAATAAACAGAAAGAAAACAACATCAGAAATCCAAAGAGTAATATACAACATAAAACAAAGTAAACAGAAGTTAACTAAGAAAGATAACATTCTGAAAACAAGTGAGTTTTGAGCAGCGATTTAAATTCAGACAGGCTATTGGCAAGACAGAGTGATCTGGGTAGAGAGTTCCATAATTTAGGGGCAACAACACTGAACGATCTGCCCCCCATGGAAGAGAGGCGATATCGAGGGATGGTGAGAAGGCGAGAATCAGAGGACCGCAATGAACGTGGTGGAGAATAGGGGTGGAGCAGATTGCAGAGATAGTAAGGGGCCAGACCATTCAAGGCTTTAAAAGTAAGCAGGATAATTTTAAACTTGATGCGATAGGCCACTGGTAGCCAGTGCAGATCAGCTAGAATAGGAGTGATGTGGGCTGAACGCTTGGTGCGAGTGAGAATACGAGCGGCTGAGTTTTTAATATACTGTAATCTAGCAATAGTGGTAGCTGGCAAGCCAATGAAGAGGGCATTACAGTAATCGAGACGAGATGAGACAAAAGCGTGAATGAGTGTTTCTGCATCTTTGGTACTTATGAAAGGACGGAGCTGGACAATTCGTCGTAAGTGAAAAAATGCCAATTTAGAGAGAGAGTTAATATGATACTGAAATGAAAGAGATGGATCAAACATAACACCGAGATTTCTGACGATACTAGATGGAGTGATTAGAGTGCCAGTAATATCACAAGTAAAGTCAGCGGGAACTTTGGTGGTAAGTGCTGGAGTACCAATGATGATGATCTCGGTTTTTTCCATATTTAGTTTCAAGAAGAAGAATAAAGATGAACCATACCCTGGGTGTAAGTGCTAGCCTAACCTCTGCCCAAGGGTGGCCCTGTACAATGCGCAAAGTGTCTTGGCTGAAGATCAACTATGCTATTTTTTGTGATGTTAATTTTTTTTATGTTTTGTGTTTACTTCTATTGTATTCTATATAACTGTGATAACCACAGGCAAGCGCTGAACCAATTGCACAGTTCAGAGACAGCACAGTGCCAAAGGCACCGCTGGGATTTGGACCCCAGGATCTCCTGTTTACGAGACAGGAGCTTTAACCAACTAAGCCACGGCGCCAAACAGCACACAACAACTCCCGGAGGACGACTCAGTGGATCAAAACTTCCATCGGTGATGCCAACGGTCCACGGGCTGGACAGCTTAAGAGATTGTTCACAACTTTCTGTTGCCTGATGGCAACACTGTGCAACATAAGGATCAACAAAAAGCCAAAAGCCACGACTCTGGTGGGACTCGACCCCACAACCTTTGAATGGCCTCATTTGACAATCTAGAAGTCCAATGCACTATCCACAGAGCCCGGCGCAAAAATTTCTTCTGGGCTTGTGGCAGTCCATAGCTGTGAGGTCGCACGCTGGTTGGGCTGGAAGGGCAATGTCCTTGGGTCTCAGCACAATTGGAATACGGTTCGAAAAGCAGAGGCACTGCGAGGACCTCCTGTCCAAAAAAGAAGCCACAGATCAAAGACACTGGTTAAGAGGCACCGCTGGGATTCTAGCCCAGGATCTCCTGTTTACAAGACAGGCGCTTTGACCAGCTAAGCCGCAGTGTCTCGCTGCTGTGGTGCTTTTGCGTGGAGTGCAATCCTTCAAAAGCAGCTAAGGGTGGTTTTCAAAAGCACATGCACCACAAAGACACATGAGCTGACAACCAAAGGGACAGCTAGGGATTCGAACCCAGGATCTCCTGTTTACAAGACAGGCGCTTTAACCAACTAAGCCACGGCACCTGCCTGCATGCTTGGTCATTTTGAGGGGGTGACAAAGAGGATCACAGCATCCACAGATGAGGCCAGCAGGGTCGCGGGCCAGGCGCTGGATAGCTTAAAAATGTGCGCTGACAACTCAGTCGGGATGGTTTAGAAACGGAATCGCCTGCTGCCCTTGCACTCCGATCTCAGAAAAGCCCACGCTTCAGGGATACGATGGCTGCCAAAAGCACCGCTGGGATTTGCACCCAGGATCTCCTGTTTACTAGACAGGCGCTTTAACCAACTAAGCCACGGCACCAAACTGCACACAGATAATCCTGAAGGGCGACTCAGTGGATCAAAACTTCCAGCGGTGATGCCAACGGCCCACGGGCTGGACAGCTTAAGAGATTGTTCACAACTTTCTGTTGCCTGATGGCAAGACTGTGCAACATAAGGATCAACAAAAAGCCAAAAGCCACGACTCTGGTCGGACTCGAACCCAGAACCTTTGAACGGCCTCATTCGGCAATCTAGAAGTCCAATGCGCTATCCAAACATTTCTTCCGGACTTGGGGCAGTCCATAGCTGTGAGGTCGCACGCTGGTTGGGCTGGAAGGACAATGTCCTTGGGTCTCAGCACAATTGGAATGCGGTTCGAAAATCAGAGGCACTGCGAGGGCCTCCTGTCCAAAAAACAACCCACAGAGAAAAGACACTGGTTAAGAGACACCGCTGGGATTCGAGCCCAGGATCTCCTGTTTACAAGACAGGCGCTTTGACCAGCTAAGCCACGGCGCCCTGCTGCAGCCAGCATTCTTTTCTGAGGGGTGGTTCGCAAATGAAATCGCCAGCTGCCACTGCGCTCCTCTGCACTCCCCATTTGCATTCCGTTTTCGGAAAGAAAAAGCACGCACCCCAAGGTTTTGTTCGAGCATCGTCAAAGGCACCGCTGGATCTCCTGTTTACAAGACAGGCGCTTTGACCAACTAAGCCACGACGCCTGTCTTTGTGCTTGGCTTCCAGGTGGACGATTTAGAGGATCAAAGCATCCAGACAAGGAACTGCACAGCCTAAAAGAGATGTTTCGACAAGTGCTTCGGGGTGGACAGCTAGCTTCTGTGTTTGCTGGCCAAGCGCGCTTAGCAGAACGCCTAAAGTCACGACTCTGGTGGGACTCGAACCCACAACCTTTGAATGGCCTCATCAGGCAGTCTAGAAGTCCAATGCGCTATCCATTGCGCCACAGAGCCCACCAGGAAGCCGACGTAAAGGTTTGTACCCGTCCAGCTCGGTGAGGTTCGCACGGTCTGTGCACAGGAAAGACAGGTCCTCAGGACTCTGGGCAATTGATGCCCGGTGCAAAAAAAATTGACAGCACTCTCAGGGTCTATTGTCCAACAGATCTCAATAACCGGCAGAGAGGTACTGCTAGGCTTCAAAACCAGAATCTCCTGTTTACAAGACAGGTGCTTTGACCAGCTAAGCCACGGTGTCTCGCTGTTGTGGTGCTTTTGCGTGGAGTGCTATCCTTCAAAAGCAGCTAAGGGTGGTTTTCAAAAGCACATGAGCCTCAAAGACACATGAGCTGACAACCAAAGGCACCGCTGGGATTCGAACCCAGGATCTCCTGTTTACTAGACAGGCACTTTAACCAACTAAGCCACGGCGCCTGCCTGCTTGCTTGGTCATTTTGAGGGGGTGACAAAGAGGATCACAGCATCCAGAGAAGAGGGCAGCGGGGTCGCGGGCCAGGCACTGGATAGCTTAAAAATGCGCGCTGACAACTCAGTCGGGATGGTTTAGAAACGGAATCGCCTGCTGCCGTTGCACTCCGATCTCAGAAAAGCCCACGCTTGAGGGATACGATGGCTGCCAAAGGCACCGCTGGGATTTGAACCCATTATCTCCTGTTTACGAGACAGGCGCTTTAACCAACTAAGCCACGGCGCCAAACTGCACACAACAAGTCCGGGAGGGCGACTCAGTGGATCAAAACTTCCAGCGGTGATGCCAACGGCCCACGGGCTGGACAGCTTAAGAGATTGTTCACAACTTTCTGTTGCCTGATGGCAACACTGTGCAACATAAGGATCAACAAAAAGCCAAAAGCCACGACTATGGTCGGACTCGAACCCAGAACCTTTGAACGGCCTCATTCGGCAATCTAGAAGTCCAATGCGCTATCCAAACATTTCTTCTGGACTTGGGGCAGTCCATAGCTGTGAGGTCGCACGCTGGTTGGGCTGGAAGGACAATGTCCTTGGGTCTCAGCACAATTGGAATGCGGTTCGAAAATCAGAGGCACTGCGAGGGCCTCCTGTCCAAAAAACAACCCACAGAGAAAAGACACTGGTTAAGAGACACCGCTGGGATTCGAGCCCAGGATCTCCTGTTTACAAGAGAGGCGCTTTGACCAGCTAAGCCACGGCGCCCTGCTGCAGCCAGCATTCTTTTCTGAGGGGTGGTTCGCAAATGAAATCGCCAGCTGCCACTGCGCTCCTCTGCACTCCCCATTTGCATTCCGTTTTCGGAAAGAAAAAGCACGCACCCCAAGGTTTTGTTCGAGCATCGTCAAAGGCACCGCTGGATCTCCTGTTTACAAGACAGGCGCTTTGACCAACTAAGCCACGACGCCTGTCTTTGTGCTTGGCTTCCAGGTGGACGATTTAGAGGATCAAAGCATCCAGACAAGGAACTGCACAGCCTAAAAGAGATGTTTCGACAAGTGCTTCGGGGTGGACAGCTAGCTTCTGTGTTTGCTGGCCAAGCGCGCTTAGCAGAACGCCTAAAGTCACGACTCTGGTGGGACTCGAACCCACAACCTTTGAATGGCCTCATCAGGCAGTCTAGAAGTCCAATGCGCTATCCATTGCGCCACAGAGCCCACCAGGAAGCCGACGTAAAGGTTTGTACCCGTCCAGCTCGGTGAGGTTCGCACGGTCTGTGCACAGGAAAGACAGGTCCTCAGGACTCTGGGCAATTGATGCCCGGTGCAAAAAAAATTGACAGCACTCTCAGGGTCTATTGTCCAACAGATCTCAATAACCGGCAGAGAGGTACTGCTAGGCTTCAAAACCAAAATCTCCTGTTTACAAGACAGGTGCTTTGACCAGCTAAGCCACGGCGCCCTGCTGCAGCCAGCATTCTTTTCTGAGGGGTGGTTCGCAAATGAAATCGTCAGCTGCCACTGCGCTCCTCTGCACTCCCCATTTGCATTCCGTTTTCGGAAAGAAAAACCACGCACCCCAAGGTTTTGTTCGAGCATCGTCAAAGGCACCGCTGGATATCCTGTTTACAAGACAGGCGCTTTGACCAACTAAGCTACGACACCTGTCTTTGTGCTTGGCTTCCAGGTGGACGATTTAGAGGATCAAAGCCTCCAGACAAGGAACTGCACAGCCTAAAAGAGATGTTTCGACAAGTGCTTCGGGGTGGACAGCTAGCTTCTGTGTTTGCTGGCCAAGCAGAATGCCTAAAGTCACGACTCTGGTGGGACTCGAACCCACAACCTTTGAATGGCCTCATCAGGCAGTCTAGAAGTCCAATGCGCTATCTATTGCACCACAGAGCCCACCGGCAGTGCTGACGTAAAAGTTTGTACCCGTCCAGCTCGGTGAGGTTCGCACGGTCTGTGCACAGGAAAGACAGGTCCTCAGGACTCTGGGCAATTGATGCCCGGTGCAAAAAAAATTGACAGCACTCTCAGGGTCTACTGTCAAACAGATCTCAATAACCGGCAGAGAGGTACTGCTATTCTTCGAAACCAGAATCCCCTGTTTACAAGACAGGTGCTTTGACCAGCTAATCTACGGTGTCTCGCTGTTGTAGTGCTTTTGCGTGGAGTGCTATCCTTCAAAAGCAGCTAAGGGTGGTTTTCAAAAGCACATGCACCTCAAAGACACATGAGCTGACAACCAAAGGCACCGCTGGGATTCGAACCCAGGATCTCCTGTTTACTAGACAGGCACTTTAACCAACTAAGCCACGGCGCCTGCCTGCTTGCTTGGTCATTTTGAGGGGGTGACAAAGAGGATCACAGCATCCAGAGAAGAGGGCAGCGGGGTCGCGGGCCAGGCACTGGATAGCTTAAAAATGTGCGCTGACAACTCAGTCGGGATGGTTTAGAAACGGAATCGCCTGCTGCCCTTGCACTCCGATCTCAGAAAAGCCCACGCTTGAGGGATACGATGGCTGCCAAAAACACCGCTGGGATTTGAACACAGGATCTCCTGTTTACGAGACAGACGCTTTAACCAACTAAGCCACGGCACCAAACTGCACACAACATCTCCTGGAGGCCGACTCAGAGGATCAAAACTTCCAGCTGTGATGCCAACGGCCCACGGGCTGGACAGCTTAAGAGATTGTTCACAACTTTCTGTTGCCTGATGGCAAGACTGTGCAACATAAGGATCAACAAAAAGCCAAAAGCCACGACTCTGGTCGGACTCGAACCCAGAACCTTTGAACGGCCTCATTCGGCAATCTAGAAGTCCAATGCGCTATCCAAACATTTCTTCCGGACTTGTGGCAGTCCATAGCTGTGAGGTCGCACGCTGGTTGGGCTGGAAGGACAATGTCCTTGGGTCTCAGCACAATTGGAATGCGGTTCGAAAATCAGAGACACTGCGAGGGCCTCCTGTCCAAAAAACAACCCACAGAGAAAAGACACTGGTTAAGAGACACCGCTGGGATTCGAGCCCAGGATCTCCTGTTTACAAGACAGGCGCTTTGACCAGCTAAGCCACGGCGCCCTGCTGCAGCCAGCATTCTTTTCTGAAGGGTGGTTCGCAAATGAAATCGCCAGCTGCCACTGCGCTCCTCTGCACTCTCCATTTGCATTCCGTTTCGGAAAGAAAAGCACGCACCCCAAGGTTTTGTTCGAGCATCGTCAAAGGCACCGCTGGATCTCCTGTTTACAAGACAGGCGCTTTGACCAACTAAGCCACGACGCCTGTCTTTGTGCTTGGCTTCCAGGTGGACGATTCAGAGGATCAAAGCATCCAGACAAGGAACTGCACAGCCTAAAAGAGATGTTTTGACAAGTGCTTCGGGGTGGACAGCTAGCTTCTGTGTTTCCTGGCCAAGCAGAATGCCTAAAGTCACGACTCTGGTGGGACTCGAACCCAAAACCTTTGAATGGCCTCATCAGGCAGTCTAGAAGTCCAATGCGCTATCCATTGCGCCACAGAGCCCACCAGCAAGGCTGACGTAAAGGTTTGTACCCGTCCAGCTCGGTGAGGTTCGCACGGTCTGTGCACAGGAAAGACAGGTCCTCAGGACTCTGGGCAATTGATGCCCGGTGCAAAAAAAATTGACAGCACTCTCAGGGTCTACTGTCCAACAGATCTCAATAACCGGCAGAGAGGTACTGCTATTCTTCGAAACCAGAATCTCCTGTTTACAAGACAGGTGCTTTGACCAGCTAATCTACGGTGTCTCGCTGTTGTAGTGCTTTTGCGTGGAGTGCTATCCTTCAAAAGCAGCTAAGGGTGGTTTTCAAAAGCACATGCACCTCAAAGACACATGAGCTGACAACCAAAGGCACCGCTGGGATTCGAACCCAGGATCTCCTGTTTACTAGACAGGCACTTTAACCAACTAAGCCACAGCGCCTGCCTGCATGCTTGGTCATTTTGAGGGCGTGACAAAGAGGATCACAGCATCCAGAGAAGAGGGCAGCGGGGTCGCGGGCCAGGCACTGGATAGCTTAAAAATGTGCGCTGACAACTCAGTCGGGATGGTTTAGAAACGGAATCGCCTGCTGCCCTTGCACTCCGATCTCAGAAAAGCCCACGCTTGAGGGATACGATGGCTGCCAAAGGCACCGCTGGGATTTGAACCCATTATCTCCTGTTTACGAGACAGGCGCTTTAACCAACTAAGCCACGGCAACAAACTGCACACAACAAGTCCGGGAGGGCGACTCAGTGGATCAAAACTTCCAGCGGTGATGCCAACGGCCCACGGGCTGGACAGCTTAAGAGATTGTTCACAACTTTCTGTTGCCTGATGGCAACACTGTGCAACATAAGGATCAACAAAAAGCCAAAAGCCACGACTATGGTCGGACTCGAACCCAGAACCTTTGAACGGCCTCATTCAGCAATCTAGAAGTCCAATGCGCTATCCAAACATTTCTTCCGGACTTGTGGCAGTCCATAGCTGTGAGGTCGCACGCTGGTTGGGCTGGAAGGACAATGTCCTTGGGTCTCAGCAAAATTGGAATGCGGTTCGAAAATCAGAGGCACTGCGAGGGCCTCCTGTCCAAAAAACAACCCACAGAGAAAAGACACTGGTTAAGAGACACCGCTGGGATTCGAGCCCAGGATCTCCTGTTTACAAGACAGGCGCTTTGACCAGCTAAGCCACGGCGCCCTGCTGCAGCCAGCATTCTTTTCTGAGGGGTGGTTCGCAAATGAAATCGCCAGCTGCCACTGCGCTCCTCTGCACTCCCCATTTGCATTCCGTTTTCGGAAAGAAAAAGCACGCACCCCAAGGTTTTGTTCGAGCATCGTCAAAGGAACCGCTGGATCTCCTGTTTACAAGACAGGCGCTTTGACCAACTAAGCTACGACGCCTGTCTTTGTGCTTGGCTTCCAGGTGGACGATTTAGAGGGTCAAAGCCTCCAGACAAGGAACTGCACAGCCTAAAAGAGATGTTTCGACAAGTGCTTCGGGGTGGACAGCTAGCTTCTGTGTTTGCTGGCCAAGCAGAATGCCTAAAGTCACGACTCTGGTGGGACTCGAACCCACAACCTTTGAATGGCCTCATCAGGCAGTCTAGAAGTCCAATGCGCTATCCATTGCGCCACAGAGCCCACCAGCAGTGCCGACGTAAAGGTTTGTACCCGTCCAGCTCGGTGAGGTTCGCACGGTCTGTGCACAGGAAAGACAGGTCCTCAGGACTCTGGGCAATTGATGCCCGGTGCAAAAAAAATTGACAGCACTCTCAGGGTCTACTGTCCAACAGATCTCAATAACCGGCAGAGAGGTACTGCTATTCTTCGAAACCAGAATCTCCTGTTTACAAGACAGGTGCTTTGACCAGCTAATCTACGGTGTCTCGCTGTTGTGGTGCTTTTGCGTGGAGTGCTATCCTTCAAAAGCAGCTAAGGGTGGTTTTCAAAAGCACATGCACCTCAAAGACACATGAGCTGACAACCAAAGGCACCGCTGGGATTCGAACCCAGGATCTCCTGTTTACTAGACAGGCACTTTAACCAACTAAGCCACGGCGCCTGCCTGCATGCTTGGTCATTTTGAGGGGGTGACAAAGAGGATCACAGCATCCAGAGAAGAGGGCAGCGGGGTCGCGGGCCAGGCACTGGATAGCTTAAAAATGTGCGCTGACAACTCAGTCGGGATGGTTTAGAAACGGAATCGCCTGCTGCCGTTGCACTCCGATCTCAGAAAAGCCCACGCTTGAGGGATACGATGGCTGCCAAAGGCACCGCTGGGATTTGAACCCATTATCTCCTGTTTACGAGACAGGCGCTTTAACCAACTAAGCCACGGCAACAAACTGCACACAACAAGTCCGGGAGGGCGACTCAGTGGATCAAAACTTCCAGCGGTGATGCCAACGGCCCACGGGCTGGACAGCTTAAGAGATTGTTCACAACTTTCTGTTGCCTGATGGCAACACTGTGCAACATAAGGATCAACAAAAAGCCAAAAGCCACGACTATGGTCGGACTCGAACCCAGAACCTTTGAACGGCCTCATTCAGCAATCTAGAAGTCCAATGCGCTATCCAAACATTTCTTCTGGACTTGGGGCAGTCCATAGCTGTGAGGTCGCACGCTGGTTGGGCTGGAAGGACAATGTCCTTGGGTCTCAGCAAAATTGGAATGCGGTTCGAAAATCAGAGGCA